>NW_017259392.1:517988-530595 GCF_001594045.1 Atta colombica
ATGTCAATAAAGATTTTTGTGCATGACGATTTTTATCAAACAAAAATTTGTTTGAAATTTTGCGTTACGAACAAAATTTCGTTCAAAATGTTGCAATCATCGCCATAAGCTTTTTACAATATTTTGAGAATATGTGTACCAATTTAGCAAAACAAACGGATTTGATTTACAGTTTTCCCGCGATTTTTAAAAGATAAAGTTCGGATACTTTTTGATCACAAGTATGTGTAAACTTAAAAATATATAATATGATATAGCACGATGTACGTTATTGATTAAAGATATATAAATCCACAGGAAAAAAAGTTACCTCTGTAAGTTCTCTATCAATTTTTGAAAACGTTCCGTCGATTAAAACAGTGAAAACATCGTTTCAAAATATCAGGGAAAGGGAAATCAACTTTACAATTCCGAAATTTTGAAGGACTATAATTCCTTTATCTTTTACTTTAGTGTCTCGATATATATATAGAACAATCGATAGTATTCTTTGAGGAGCTCTATCAGAACTCTCAAGAAAATACCGAATTTCCAAAAAGATTTATCGAAAATTTATTTTTGAAAAAATTTTTTAATTTTTCCGGTATTCTGTTGTCAGTTCTGATAGCCCCCCAAAGAATTCGATTATCCTTAATAATCAATGCGTTAAAATCAATAATTAAAATGTTCTGGAGCTTTGAAACTTCGACTTTTGAATTTTTTAAGTCCACACAAGTTAAAAATTTTTTTCAGAAATCCAGTGTTTTGATATGAATTCTGATAGAGAGTCTCCCAAAAAATTCTAACGATTATCCTTAAAGAGATCCTAAAGTGAAGCTCGAACTCCGATGAAGTCATCAGAGATCCCTGTTTTTCCAGCGTATCAACATGTTTTATATACTATCACACCAATATCTCACGTAACCTATGATACACGTAGTCGCACATTTGTGTCAATTTTTACAAATTCGTCGCGATAAAGCGTCTAAGTCTAATTCTAAGAACTCAACATTATTTGTTCGTGCAAGCTACATGTTTATGGATTACTACTTCATACCAAGTATAGGTTGCAAAACTTTCGCATCAATGTTGTCACAACTTGACAACTTGACGTCATATACACTGAGAAATGATAAAAAATATATCAATTTCGAAATTTTTGGTCGTTCTCAGCATAAACTTCATCTCACAAACGCATATTAATGCGTATACTTAAATTCTGAAAAAGGATTTTCGAATCTGCGAAAGAGAAAACGAATATGTTATAAAAAATTATATGATTTCGTCGGTAATACAAATACCATAGCTTTAGGATTCCCTTAATAACCGTGATGTGCTAAAATCAATATATAAATAATTCTAGGACTTTGAAGTTTCAGATTTCGAATTTTTCAAGTCACTAAAACTTTTTTGTTTGCGATCATAGTTCTGCTTACACTAGTCGACACCATTTTGGCATTAAAGTAAATAAAGTTGTTCTTGATGCGCTGATTACGAATCTGTCCCCAAAAATATCACGTCAAGTTTTTGAAATATTCTAATCTAAAGATGTAGAAAATGAAGTTTTTGGCTATTTTTAACTGAGAAAATGTCTAACAATTTCTTTTTCAGCATCCATGCGAATGTCTCATTAAAGTATTATTCTTACCCTTTAAATCATATTGGATTGCTATGATCCAATTTTTTTCGCTGAGATAGAGCAAATTGATTTTTGGTTTTTAATTTTTCAATGCTAGAGAGTATACGTACGTGCAGAGAAAGTACAAGTATTTCTAAATGTCTTACTAAATAGATTAGATTTAAAAAAAAAAACATTCATTTAAAGATTATGCATTGAAAATTTGTTTATAAAAATTTTTAGTGCATAATCTTTAAATAAACGTTTTCACGAAGAAAATAAAATTAAAAATTGATATACAGGCATTAAGAATTTGTATAAACAAATTTTTAATGCATAACCTTTAAATGAATTTTTTCCTCTACTCAACTTCTCCAAGACATTTAGAAATTTTTGTATTTTCTTTGTTGATATATCCTCTCACGTTGAAAAATTAAAAAAATTCAATTTGCTCCATCTCAGCAAAAAAAATCGGATCACAGCGAATTGAATAGGCTTTGCTTTGAAAAGGATAAAACTAACACTTTAATGAGATATTCGCGTGGATGCTAAAAAAGAAATTGTTAAATATTTTATAAGTCGTTAATAGTGGCCAAAAATCTCATTTTTTGCACATTTAGGGTAGAATGTCTCAAAAACTCGACGTGATACATTTTTGGAACCAGATTTGTAATCAGTGCGTCAAAATCTATCAGAAACAATTTCGTTTAGCAAAAAGAAGATTGAATTTTTGCTGACCAGTCTTATTAAGGATAACCACTGGAACTTTTTGAGGGGCTATCAGTAACGGGATTCTCTAAACATCTTATCGATGATTGTCGCTATCATTAACTTACGACAATGGTATACGGAGAATTTTTTTTTAGAATTTACCCCGAAAATATGACAACATTGTATTTCGAAGAATTTTAATGTAAATCTCTCTCATTCATTAATAAAACTATTAAAATAAAGTATAAAATAAGTTAGATCAATTTTACTAAAGTGCATGATAAAAATCTTTAAAATATTGTATATTGTTTAGAGTAAAGAAAGAAAATTTTAAAAGAAAATTTTTCTCATGTAAGACAATCCTGGAAGAAAGGCACTCATTGGCTGTCGCTAGTTAAAAATAGCGACAATTGTTGATAAAATGTTTAGAGAATCTCGCAGATCTAATAAAAAATATCAACAATTAAAAAAAATTTTTTTAAAGTCTTTTCAGAAATCCGGTATTGAGAGTTTGGTAACTCCCTCCAAAGAATTTTATCGATTGTTCTATATAGAGAGACACTAAAGTAAAAAAATTATGAACTTGAATGTTTCGGAATTATGAAGTTGCCTTATCTCCTCCTCCTTCTCTCACCAATAATTCAAATAATGTTTTCACTGCTTTAATCGATGGAATTGATTTTAAACTTGATAAAAAACATTTAGAACTCTTCTTTCCAAATTTAAAAAAATAAGGCCAGCTTCAGAGAGATAAGAAAGTTTCTGTAAGATGATCAACAAAAACATTAATCTAGATTATGAAGAGATACTGTAATATTTTTATGTACTGAATAAAATAAGTATCTAGAAATGCCTTAGAAAAATATTTAGAAAACTGTAATAAATATTTTCATTAAGCCTATTCTACAATGTGCTCTTTGTTTTGTGTTTCTTACTCTTTACTTCTTGCTTTGTTCCCTCTTTGCGATCTGTTTTATTGACAATAATATTTCTTGTCATGTATTTCTTGTTTCTTCCAAAGTTCGTTAATTTTTACCTTGGATGATAAAAAACAAAAAGTAGGATAAGAGACAAAAAGATAGGATGTAAAAAATAGTGAAAAATAAGAAACAGGAAACAAAATGCACAGTGTGAAAAACAGGCTTTAAGAATAAAAAAAAAACAATGTTTAATTCGATAAATAAAAATACCAAAAGCAAAAAGTGATGCAAATCTAGATTTCTAGAAATGACAAGAATTGATAATGGATAAGCAAGGTCAACGAGATAACCCAATAGGTCTGTTCATGTTGTTTGCACTTTGTGCATTCAGCATCTTCATTTTCTTTCATTCGAACATCCTAATATATATTTATCTCCTTTTAAGTGCAAAAATTTGGTGGCATTCGCGAACAATGCGAACGGACTTATTGATCATCCCAGATCATCCATTAAATAAAATATACACACATATATACGTAAGCAATAGAGTTTTATAACAAAATAAACGTGAATACAATTTACCTTTCATTTAATCTTTACTTGATAGCAACAGGCAAAAGCAATGGGAAGTTCCTAAAGGATGAAACGAGACGGGATAAAACAAGATAAGATGAGACGAAGTGAGTCAAGACGGTATAGAACGGAACAAAAAGGAATAGAATGGAACGGAACACATAACACGACGAAACGACACGAGAGAATACGAAAAATCGTTTGTGAAAAAACCAAGATGTGTCGATACGCGCACAAGACTTGCTTTGGCGAGGCACAACGTTGCATGAGAATATTATATCACGAGAATGTCACAACAAAAAGACACTGATGAACATGGCTGATGACGGGCGACTCTTCCGCTCCTACAGCACAGCATCCCCACTGCGGAATGTTAAACCGTAAAACTTTTCAGGATAACAGTTTTAGGTACAAATCACGGGAATATGTGGTATATAAATGTCGCTACGAAAAAGCACCGAACGTAGCTTTTTTTATAAAATGTATATTAAATCAAAGAAATACGTTACTAACAAATGGCAGCCATATTGGTACATACAAGCATCATACACAGGCCACTAACATAATTGATATAGACTACGTTTACACGGATCGATTTACGCCGAAGTTATAAAGCTCGTTCTACATTAGGGTGCGATTACATGTAACGCGGTCCGCGGTACAGAAACTAACTAATAGGACTATGTTCTACGTTCCAACCAAAACTTCTACGTTCTAAAATCTCTCCAAGAAAGATTTTAGTCTATATGCTATAGTCTATATGCTATAGTATACGTTATGCATACTATATTTCGAGTAAAATTTTTTTGGAATTTCTGGGTCCCTTCTTGAACACATATGAATAATTTTCGAAAATGATAGTTTCTCGACTGTAATTGGTCAATTCTATATGGAATCGCTATTTTTGGTATGCGATATTTGTTGAAAAATAGGCCTCTGTATTGCGTACCGCGCTACATGTAATCGCACCCTTAGGCCAGGTTCACACATTGACAGAAAAACAGAAAACGGAAAAACGGAAGCCAATCGGAACTCGCAGTAGTAGTAGGCAGTACATTTCGCTTGTCTGCTTCTATCTTTCTGCAAGTTCTGATTAGTTTCCGCTTTTTCGCTTTCCATTTCTCCGTCAAGATGTGAACCCGGCTTTAGACTACGATCAAAATCTCCCTACAAATGTTTTCAAGCGTTTGATTGATCAATTAGAAAAAAGAATTTTACAAATCGACCAATTAAAAATTGTTTTAAAGCATTTGTAGTATTGTGTTGACCGTACCCTTTAGACGTAAACTGGAGATCATTTCTGTATCTTCAAACGAGGTGAAAATTACAAAAGTGAGCAAATTTACTAGATGTTGACCAATGAAATTATTAACATTTTAGTAAATTCGCTCACTTTTGCATACTGCTGAACGCAGCTAAATTTTCGATCTTGACTCTTCTGTATCTTGAAACGAGATAAAATCTTTTTCTAGTGCATGAGACATATGCTATAATATAAGAGCACTTCGACGTCTCAAATTTGCATTACCGAATGCAGCTTTTGTTGCGACAGCCAATATGAAATGTTGATTTCAAAATACAAGCTTCAGATTAGCTGTCGCAATAAACTTGCATTCAGCTGGCAACTAATGTAGAACTTAAAGGACCGTCTACATAAAGCTAATTTTCACTTGACGATACAACACTCATTTTTAGCATCAAAACAGATCACGTAATCAATTTGACACTTGATATTCAACAATTTTGATCACGTGATGCTGTTTGATGCTGAAAATGGCGTCATAGCGTTAAGTTAAAACTAACTCGCAAACGCAGAACGCAATTCACAAATACATTTGCGATAGCAATGAAAGCTGTTATTTGTACTATTGATGTTTCTGATTGGCGTTTGCGACTTATGTAAACAGTCTTCAATGTACAACGAGAATACTTAATATTGGCTTAGTTTCCATCGAAGATTTAAACCGAATCAGAATGTAAAAACCAACCAACAGTCGAGTATTCCCCTGTTACAGTCGAATACTAGTGTGCCAGGCTCATTAACCCGGATCCTACAATAGCGCTTTGACACAGAGCGCTGATTCAAAAAGTCGATTGTAGGAATAAAATTTATCCACGTCCATTTTTTACCAATCAGTGTTCGATCAGTGTTAGACTATTGCTTATACACTATTGCTTATATGAGGATCCGGACTAATGGCTCCGACATACCAGCGTATACCAGAGTATATCTTTAGAATGAAAACATTGGTAAAACTGTACACTCATTAGATATCGCGTGTCGCACGCGACAAACATCATACTGGTGCCAGAAGCATAGAACGCATAATAAAAGGAAACAGAGACCAGAAAAATTTCAATCTATCAGAAATTGTGTATTCCACAATACATGATTTCTGAGATTGAAATTCTTCTCTGTTTCCTGTTCCTATCATTGTGCGGAATCCCTTACGGAATCGCGCCTCTGAACTCTATCTCTTCTTGAAATAAAATGTATATGTCTAGAGAAATACATACTACAATATACATTACTATAGTATTACATTACTATAGTATTATCCTTTAAATTAAAATTAAAATGCTAATTGTAATTTTATAGACTGCGTAAGATGACTCAGTACTGTGTATGCCGGGAAGATTATATTCCTCTGTTTTCACGACAATTTCACAGGTAAGACTTTAATTTATAAGCTAAAATTTATAAGCCTTTATTATGTATACAAATACTTTAGTTTATGATATTAATGCAATATATTTTTAGATTCCCAGGAAATATAGAAAGACGAGAAAAATGATTTTATAGCATTGGTACTATCAATGCTTATGAGAAAAAAAGAATTTGCAGTAATCATTTCACAGAAGATGATTATTATATTTGTGATACTTTCAAAATCCTTCAAGAAAATTGAAGAAAACTGCAATTCCATTTGTTTTTACACAAACGTAATAATATTAAGTAAATATAGTACTAAGATATTGTATGATATTTAATAAATACATCCGATTTAAAAAATGTTTTTTATACAACAGATCAGACGATAATATGAAAAAGTATTCAAAAGTGAAATGCAACATAATAAAAATGATTCAGTCATGGACATCAAACTTCAATGAACATTCAACACGAATCTTCAATAGATGTTCAACATGATATGTATTAAATCAACATTTGATATCAGCCAAGGTACAAAATAAATATACACGTACATTCTAATTTATTCTGGCTTGCGAATATTATAAATATATGTTTCAGAAAATAATCAAACAAAATGGAAAAGATGTTTATAAAAACTGGAAAATATACTATAGAATGTCTTAAAAAAACTGAGTTCGTTATGAACCGATCATGAATGAAATTTGCAAAAAGGCCTTAATTTTGCAGCAAACTGAAATATATTTATATATAATAAAGTGTATAAAATATAACCATACTTCTATATTCATAATCTTACTTGTAAAGTTACTGGAATAAATAACATGTTACTGGAATAAATAACATGTTACTGGAATAAATAACATGCCTCTTCTTTGCACAGGCAGCAGTTAACCATTCTATGCAAAATATAAAATTATAATTTTAGTCACATCTGTGTATATAATAATTAGAGATAATTAACATTTTGATTTAAAAATATCTTATATTTTACAAAGAATACGTACCTTTTTAAGTCTAACATCTAACCGGGCCACGGCATGCATCCTACTTCGTCTTCTTCTTCCAAATTATAAATGACCTCGCTGGTGAGAGTCACAACGATTTCGGCCAGTAAATTACTTCAAGTTCATTACTTGTATGTACAACAAGCTTGTAATTGAGGTTATGTTATACTGTTGTTATTTTCCTCCATCTCTTTCGATCCTCTCTCTCTAGTAGATGCATGCGCGAAACGAGAGAGAATGCAAAAATCAAAAGCAGTACATCCTTTTTTGAGAACGTACTCCTTGAATTTCTGACAATATTCAGTCTAGTAATACTAAGGCATTATAAACATGAGTATTTGCATATCCATCATTTTCACTCCTTTCCCACTCCGCCGCTGAGCTGAGAAGATTATATTCGTTACGGTTATATAGGTTATAAGCTGTTAAGCTGTTAAAAACCTTATAATTTCGTATTTATGTATTTTCGCATTTCGAAATTTTACCATAAGACTAAGAGACGAAAAGAAGGATGTAAAAAAATTGAAATATTATATATTAACGAAGGCAAAAAAATTTATAAAATGACTTGTTGCGATAAACTGTATCAATAGATCAGAAAAAGGTATTCGATTATTTAAATTTTCTGCGAATAATATTCGTCGATAACTTGCTGTATTGTTGTAAAATAAATACATGACTTGTGAATAAACATGACTACATTTCCTCGCAGACGAAAAATTTCAATCCTTTTCTTCAAATTGATACACATATTTGGCATCTTATCTAGAAATAACCTGAACGCCAGACATTCTTCAAGTCTTGCATTAATATTAGATATTCAATTGATTTTGAGAGCAAAAATGGAATGAAAAGAGCTACAAAATTTCAAGCAGCAAATATACAAATCATAACCTGTAATGACTATAACTCAGTGTCAGCTCAATGATGGAATGGGGACAGAGCAAGGAAAAGGAATAAAAATGGTAGATGCAAATACCTATGTTTCTAGTGCTCTAGTAATATTATGTCTATGAATGGAACATAAGGTGCTGCACACATACACTAGTATATGTACTGCACTAGTGTTGTGTGTATGTATATATACGTATATGTACACATATCATTTGCGAAAGTGAGCGGAAAAATAGCGGAACCAATCAAAGAGGAGAACGCTCCACTCTCCCTTGATTCTCTTTGGTTACTATTATAAACCGGTCCTTAGGAATAAGGAATAATTTTCTTTCGATTTAAACTTATCAGAAACTGTGTGTTCCGGTGTATCCGATTTCTGAAATTCCTTATTTCTTTTATTGTATTTGCACCCTTACGAGAAGGTCGCCGCGTCGTCTCTCAGGTTTCTCTCTATGGTCAATATAAATGATCCTTTATCATTGAAGAAATCGTGTTATTCTAGCTTTACATACATAGTTAGAGGATGTTATGCACGCTTGATTATATCAACACACGCGCGCGCGCGCGCGCGCGTGCATGCGTGCGTGCGACTGTGCGTGCATGCAGGCGTGCGCGCGTGCGTACGTGCGTGCATATGTGATATTGATGAATGAATCCTGTTGCGCAGTCCGGCGACTTTATCTTACAGTAGTCAATAAGTGTTCCATGAGCATTGTATCGTCGGTTCTGTTGAACGAGCATATTTTGCATAAAATATTCGCGATTTGCGGATTCGCTGTCACATCAGTTCACAATCAGTTTCAGTAGCATTCGCGAAGCATGTGATCAGTCAGATTCAATCGTATCGTATAATAGTGATCGGAGTTTAGCTGTGAACACATTTCTCGCGAGGGGAGATGCACTGAAATAGTAAGTGTTGTGATAATAGTGTCTTTGGAAAGTCGCAGTTTTTTTCAAGCGAGAAAGATCTAATTCATACAATCGATGAGATTGAGGCGAAACCTCAATTGAAATGGTTAGGGTTTAAGGGGGCAGGCGTGGTAGAGACTGATAGAGTTGGATTGTTGGGTAGAATCGTAAAGTGTACCTAATTTTGATAAAATGTGGTATTGAAAACAAATGAGTGTGTGGGGATGAATTGCTCGGGGAGTGCAAAGTAAAAGGTGGAGGAGGTAGCGGAAGAGGTAGTGGATGAGGCGGTGGAGTGGGCGGAAGGAAGGGAGGAAGCTGGGGCGCTGTGTCGGTGTTGATACTCGTCTAAAAAAGCAGACAGAATCGCGCGATCGAATGTCTTTTCGATGTGATGAAAATGGTGAAGTATGGGAGAGAGTGGGCTTTGAGTGAAGGCTTCGATACTTCGAATCATGACAGAGACATCGGACGAGTGAGTATGCACGAAGAGCAATTTTTATCCACCATACTAAAACATGTTCTTTTCGAGACCATTCCATTCTATGTGAAATACAAGCATTTCTCTATGTCATTATCAATTCTTTATCCTTGTATCCCCCCCCCCCCCGACTTCCGAATATGCGCTATTTTATTCTAATAGACATACTTTTACCTGATTAATGTTTTTATCGTTCTCTCTCTCATTTTCAATCATCTCTTCTTTTCCTCTTTGTTTCTTTTTTATTTCATACTTTTTTTCGTAAATTGTCTTTGTAGATTATAGAATGATAAATTAATATCAACAAATTTCTCAATGAATCTTTTTTCTTTCTCTAGACATCTCCAGATTTAGTTTATCGTATTATATTTTTTCTCATTTCTTGCTTTTATTTCGTCTTTTGTTAATTCTCTGTCCTTTTTTATCTCCCTAGTTACGCATATCTCGCATTCGTCCGTCTCTCTCTCTCTCTCCCTCCCTTTTCCTCTCTCTCTCTTTCTCTCCCCCCTTCTTTCCCCAACCCTCTAACAGTTTACTACTCAATATTCGTGTATGAACGGCTGTTCATTCATTGAATCGATGTCAGTATGTGTGTATGTAACATCTGGCTAAATGATTTGCACGATATATTTTCAATACTGGAAATTTCGAAGTCATGTTATTTTCAACAAAATTATTTCGTTCATGCAAATTATATATTTTTTTTAGAAATTTATAAAATTGTTGATTCAATATTATTATATATAAGAATATCCTTAAACATGTACGTTTTTTTCATTTGTAATAATACTGAGATAAAATAATAGCCTATACGCACGAGTTAAAAGTTAAGGAATATTTAATTTTAATATTGATTAAATATTGTAACTATAATTATTAGCTTGTGTTTTTAATAAATCATATAGAATATATTTAGAATAAGATTTTTTTTTATTTAGATTAAAACTAATAGATTATAGTTAATCTTGAGATAATTTTTGTTCATCAAAAAAATATTGAAAATTGTAATTATATATTTTTTAATTTTTTAATTGTATCTTTATGATTAAGTCTTATTAAAATTTGTGTAAAGACTTGTGTGCGTGCGTGCGTGCGTGCGTGCGTGCGTGTGTGGTGTGTGAATAATGCAGCAATATAAATAAATTTGTGTAAAATAAATCTTTGTTCTCAAAGAAACTAATTTTGAACAAAATAATGTTTTTATACTTTGTATGATATTTAATCATTTATGACAGAGCTAGGATTTAGGATGGTATTCACAGTGTCAGATCTTATATTCAAGACCGTCTTAAGTATAGTCTTAAGAAGCCATGAACCAATCACCGTAGCGATTTAAGACATTACCTAATAGTTGCACATTTCAGCCGATTTTCAACTTGGTTTCCTTTCACTGGTTTATGACACTGATTTACGACACCGGTTTATGACAAATTATTTCATATGTTTTTATGAAAGTTACAGAAATTCTATCTGTTTGTGTTATCAATTATACTTTAATAGATGTACGAATATGAGCGATATATAATGTCAAGCAACTATTATATTTTGTTCTTTGCAGTGGTAACTATCTGGTAAGGGTCCATGCCCAGGTAATGACAAGAGATGATAGTTCTGGTGGTTGGGTTCCTTTGAGTGGAGGTGGATTGGCAAATGTTTCAGTCAGACGTAGAGTCATTCCCTCAGGAGTACATCAAATAAACAATACCAATGGAATCACTATTCCTACTACAACCAATCCTACGCATTCTGTCTCCAATACAGCAGTTGGTCTTCAAAACCATGGAGCTTCTAATATGTCATCACCACCTGGCACGAATAAAAAAAAACATGAATATCTTATTTATGGAAAACGCATCACCGACCAATCGGTAGGTCTCGCAATTTTATTATTATTTAAATTATTATTTAAATTTATCTTATTATTTAAATATTTACTTCAGGAGGATGAAATCATAATATATGTCACAAAAAATGTAATAAAAATGAATACCAATATTATATTTATTATAAATAATTTGTATGAAAATAAATCTTTTTTTAGGTTGTTCTTAGTTGTACAATTAAAAAAGATTTTGAATATAATAAGGTAATGCCAACTTTTCATCACTGGCGGACAGGGGAAAAAAAGTTTGGTTTAACATTTCAAACAGCTGCTGATGCAAGAGCATTTGACAAAGGCGTCCGAACAGCAGTTGAAGAACTATTGGAAGGTACAGCATTTTCCTAAAAAAATCAAAAGAGTATGATTTATAGGAACGATTGACATAAGAATAAAATAATTGACATAATGTTGACATTAGAAAATTGCATTCATAATGTGTTGGTATTAAAGTTTCAAATTATAATAGTGATAATTTAATTTTAGTTCTTTTCATATTTTATTTTTTTCTCTTTGTAAAATCATGTCCTTGTTTTAAATGGAAGAATATACATCTAATAAAGAAACAATATTGTTATATAGTAAACAATTTTTATGAAGTAAGTAATTACTGTATTTTTTTATCATCTTTTTTTTCTATATTATGTGGGCATTTAACTTTTATTCATTGTTTTTAATATTAATTTTTAAAATATTCATTTTTAATATTAAAGTATTATAGACATTGAATATTAAAGCATTATTGATATATATAAAATCATTGATATATATATACACAGGGTATCTCATAAGATAGTTTCGAGCCACATTGGAGGTGGAGAATGGATCAAAGGAAACAAAAGATTCTTATATTATTTTGAGATACTCGCTATAATTTTCGAATTAGAAAAGGAAATGTCTAAGCCAATTGCGCGATTAAGCCGCGCAAATTCGTAGGACGGCCTACTCGAGCGGCGGCGGCGGCGGCGGCGGCGGCGGCGGCG
>NW_017259392.1:530695-533085 GCF_001594045.1 Atta colombica
ATTAAAGAAAATCGCGTTATTTAGCACGATTAAATACTTTTATTATAAAAAATTATTTATTATCTATTATTAAAAAGTTTTTTTTTATTATAGTTCTAAAGATTTTTTAAATGTAATGAACATGGGCATTAAATTTGGATAGTTTAATGAAAATAAACTAAAACACTCAATTTTCAATTAATGTTTTCAATTAATGTTTTTCAATACATTTAAGTTTTCAGTTACTACAAACTTAAACATCTCATTAACGTATACATAAATAATCTTTTTAGTGACAGAAAATTTAAATGTTATTCATCAGTGAACATTAAAGATTAATAAAATTTAAGAACGTTTCTAATGATGTACAATTAAACTTGTTAAACGGTAAGAAACATGTAAAAAAAACCTCAATCAAATGCCTCATTGTACATGGAATAATACTATATATCTGGATTTACAATGTAGCGACTATCTACGCGAACTTATACTATAATTTCAGTGTACATGCATTAACATTTCAAAAAATAAAACTCCGACTAAATATAGCATAAAACGACGCGACGAAGTGTGTCTCGAAGCGTAATTAAATAGAAACATCGTATAATAAAGCAAGCGGAAAGGTATCGCGACGATCAGCATACGCTTTGCGTAATGCTCTAATTAATTACATCGCTTAACATTTATAATTGTATTAAAACGTATTTAATCGTGCTAAATAACGCGATTTATAATGATAAGAAATGTATAAGGAAAACTTCAACTAAAATAACATTTTTGGATAATGTAGGCGCAATGCGAAACACATAGAACTGTCATGCCAGGCTGTGCTAGGCAACGAAGGCTACTTCCCTCTCCCTGCGCGCCGCTGCCGCTCGAGTGGGCCGTCCTACGAATTCGCGCGGCGCGGCTTAATCGCATATTGGCTTAGACATTTCCTTTTCTAATTCGAAAACTGTAGCGAGTATCTCAAAATAGTATCAGAATTTTTTGTTTCCTTTGATCCATTCTCCACCTCCAATGTGGCTCGGACCCATCTTATGAGACACCCTGTATATATATATATATATATATATTATATATACGAACACAAGTCAATAAGTTCTTAAAAAATCTGTCAGAGGGCACTCGCAGTGTCATGTCACATTAATTTTTGACAAGTAGCAT
This sequence comes from Atta colombica, assembly GCF_001594045.1. Lineage (NCBI taxonomy): Eukaryota > Metazoa > Arthropoda > Insecta > Hymenoptera > Formicidae > Atta > Atta colombica. Next base: position 531,842 of record NW_017259392.1, read on the forward strand.
CTCTCAGCTGATTACTGTCAAATTTTGAACGGAATTCATCGCGTGTTCATTTCTGTAGACGATTAAAGCGAACAACCTTTGTATTTTTTGTAAAATAGAAAAAAACGAGTTTCGTACAGTGATCAAAGTAACATCTACATATAAAAGATTTAACATCGAAAGAAATCAAAGCCGAATTGGATAATGTTCATAGCACATCTGCATCAGCGTTTGCGACTGTATACAATTGGGTGAATGAATTTAAACGTTGTCATACATTCATATATGATGCACCTCGTTCGAGACGTCCAATTGAGACTGCTACGCCAGAAATCATCGATAAAATTCACGATATTATTTTGACTGATCGATGAGTGAAAGTGTGCGAGTTTGTTGAGACCACAGGCATATCACATGGCATAGTGATTTCAATTTTGCACGAACAATTAGGTATGAAAAAGCTATCGGCAAGATGGGTGCCGCGTTTGCTTATTGTGGACCATAAGCGCGACCGTGTGACGATTTCAAAACAATGTTTGGAGATGTTTCAACGTAATCCAGAATTTCTACGTCGATTCATTACTGGACGAAACATGGATCCATTACTTCACACCCGAGACGAAAGAACAATCAAAACAATGGACTTCATCGAGTGAACCAAGAAGGCGAAGACCGTAAAGTCAGCCGGAAAGATGATAGCCACAGTTTTTTTTTGGGATGCACGCGGTATAATTCATATCTTTATTTTTTTTATTTTTACCTTCCGTCGCAAATGATCAATGGCGATTATTACGCAGTCTTATTGGACCATTTCAACAACATTTTAAAGAAAAAATGTACCCATTTGGCGAAGAAGAAAATGCTCTTCCATCAAGACAATGCACGGATTCACACATGTCCAGCACCGATGGCCAAATTCAATTCCGCTACGAATTGCTTCCCCATCCAGCATATTCGCCAGATTTAGCTTTCTGCGACTATTTCCTGTTTCCAAATCTAAAGAAATGGTTCGGAAGAAAGAGATTTACCACCAGAGAGCAGCTTATCACCGAAACAGAGACTTATTTTGAAGGGACAAATCATTTATTCTCATTATTTATTTTCATTCGGACGACTTGAAAAAATTGGAGAATTGTTGGATCAAGTGTATCAAGCTGAGAGGAGAAAATATGTTGAGAAATAAAAATAAATCGATCAAAAAAAATGTTTTACTATGTTTTTCTAAAAACTTATTAACTTGCCCTTGTATATATATATATATATAT
>NW_017259392.1:533185-557122 GCF_001594045.1 Atta colombica
GCCTCAAATTCATATCTTATCATTTTTTTCCTTTTTGATGTGATTTTATTGTGAAATTTTATGTTTTAATGTCTAGGTCTGTCTGATTTGACGTTAACTACTGATGTTCCAGACGCTGGGGATGAAGATGTTTTCATGGTAAAAAAATTTATTATTTATATATTTATTAATTTTTTATTAATTTTAATTTAAAAGAGATATTAATTATGATAAAAAAAATACAAGTTACGGTAAAAATAAATTGAAAGAAAAAATAAAGCAATAAAGTTTTTATTAGAAGTTTTTATAAGAAATTATTAAAATTTTCAGACTCTGAATTTACCAGTAGAACCACCTGAGCCACGTTTACCTTCGGATACACCTCTTGGAATTCGAGTGTCCAGTTATTCTCAATATTCGGAGCTTCCTGATCCGCACCGATCTATTCATTACATTAGTAGTTCTTCCTCCATTAAAGCCCCATCGTCACAACATCCCTTGGCTTCTACCACAGATATTGGATCAGATAATTATCCTTATGTGCAGCTTACAACACTTAATCATGAATATCTATATCCTATTATCGATGATCACAAGGGTGAAAGATTAGATGGACACAATATTTCCAATAATGGAAACTCTCTAAAGAAGTCAGATACAATAATATCACAACCTTTGAAAAATACTGTGAAACGTAATGTACAAACGTTACGTTGTAAACATTGTCAAGAACTGTATTCAGAGCAACATAATCCAAAAGGTTCCTGCGAATATGCCCCTGATCCAATTAGACGTGGAATTGCAACAATTTCTTGTTTGTCATGTGCCCAATGTATGTTATATCACTGCATGAGTGACGCCGAAGGTGATTTTGCACAAAATCCTTGTAGGTAAGTATAATATTGTAACTATATAGTATTGTAACTATATAGTCAGATAATATCTTTTTAACTCTGTTATTACTATTCTATACTATTCTTACTTCTTATATATTTAATTAACATATTTATACTTATATTAATATTTTCTTTAACTGTTTTGCATTGTTTTGTATTACAAAAGTTCGAATTTTTTAGAAATTTATTGCATTTTATATTTGTTGGAAAAAACGTTAAATCTTGTTATTAAAGTTGTTTTAAAGATATTTTTGGATGTATACTACATTTTAAACTATTCAGTTAGTATTTATAATTATAAAATATTTTTTTTTATAATATATGCAATTTAATCGATTAATATTTTATATATAACATTTGAGTAAATTACAAAATGTTAAATCAGTTGTAGTGCAGAAGAAGGATGCGGACGCAGATGGCTTGGTTTGGCCTTGTTGTCATTGATCGTTCCTTGCTTATGGATATATCCTCCACTTAAAGCTGTACATTGGTGCGGAATGTTCTGTGGAATGTGCGGCGGGCGTCACCATCCTATGGAATAACTGGAAGAACCCTTTGATATCTCTGTTCCATATTCGATTGGTTCAAACAACTTATCTGCGTCGTATGATGCAGTCGCCAATGTATATGAATATTATGATTTGAGTATGGGTCGCTGTCAGAGGTATCAAAGGGGTAAACAGTTTCCAGTGCACGCACTTATTCATCAGAGTCATCTTTAAGAAAAAAATTGATCGGTCAGATAAGTAAGACCCAATTTAGTACAGGATGTCATAATCTCAATATATTTCATACATTTTATATATTTTATTAGAACAAAGTGCATTATTTAATTTCACATGTACATTGGACAATTTGGATGAAATCAACTAGTATTTACACAGTTTGAATAATTGATCTGTGGAAATCACAGCAAATGGACTCAGACCAACTATTTGTGATATGTGGTGCACATTGTGAGTGTAGCTTTTGTGAGTCAACACGAAAGAAATTTTTTTATTCTCAGTTTGAGTGATGTTTGATTTATGATATCCACCGATACGCGTCCAATGGAAAAATAAATAAGGTGACTTAGAATATGTCTTGCTGGGATTATCAATATGGAAAATGTAAAGATATATCGTGATTATTAGATTTGATTTAAATTGCCGAATCAATAAGCCAATCCTTTCCAATTTATTTTCATGTTTTTTTCATGATATAAATATATATTCACTTCATCAATTATTTTGATTTTTTTGAATTAACAATATGAATAATATGAACAAAAATTGAAAAATTTAATAATATTGATTGGGGAAAAAGTTTCTTCGTATTTTTAAGCAAAAATTTTTCATTTGTTGCGAAATTTTCGTTACAATTATATCATTTGCTAGTGCAAAGTTTCAGCTTTAAGAATCTGTTTTTTTAATTGTGGTATGATGATTTTTATCAGAGTTATGAGCAATCAGTCAGAATGTTCCTTTATTTGTAAATAATTCAAGAACAAAAAAATTATACATTTTTTAAAAATGATTTTGGAAGGAAAGCTTCAAGTTTTCACGATAGGTAGTATCGAAAAATTTCGTAAATTTTTTTGGACACGTTGGAAACACTCCCAAAATGAAAAGAAAATTTTTCATCTTTTTCAACTTGTAGTTTTTTATGTGTAAAAATTACCACTCACAGAAACTTAAAAAATATAGTATACATTGTTAGAAATATTTTTAAATTTCATTAAATTTTAAGTTACACAATTTGAACTTAATTTCATGATATTACATTAAATGATATTACATTCATAATATTACATTAAATTTAATGTATTTATAACTAAAAAATATATTTGTGTACATATACATAAAATTTATTTTTATATATACATAAAATTGTATTTTTCATGAAAATTTATAAAATTTAATATACTTTTTATAAAATTTTATTAAAAATACATTAAATTTCATTACATGTTCATTACATTTAAGTAACTTATTATTACTACTGTAATTTAATTTTCAGTAAATCATTCATTATTTTTAATTTCATTCATAATCACGAGCTTTATTTACATGTAAAGGAAGCTCGTGGTACATTTCTAACAGTGTAACCTTTCAAAAGTAGAGATTTAAAGTTTTAAAATCTTTTTTTTTTTTTATTTTTTTTAATTTCATTCATTTTTGACGAAAATATTGTATATACAATTTTGAATTAAAAAGAAGAAGAAACTTTCTCCCCAACCCAATATATTGAAAAACAGATATAAGATTTACCTTTTATTTTTTTCTAACATTTATCTTTTTGTCATCTGAAAAAATTAATGCACATTATACTTGACGTATTGATTATAAAAATATTTAATCTGTTTTATCTAAAAAAACTTTAAATTCATTTTTAATGATTAAATCGAAGAAAATAAACAAGCCTATCTAAGCCGATGTACAGTCTTTGTTGCAATGAAGTTGCAAATGAAAGTTTTAATATCGGGATACAACGTTTAATATTGAGATTTCATTAAACATATAGAACATAATTTTACGAGACTAAAATTTTTTAATACAAAAGAAATGAGAATAAAGTTTTTCTATTAATCAAATACTGTATAACCAATAAAAATCACACATAAAGATATAACAAATGTAAAGAGGATAATTCTCTTCTCTTCAAAACAAAGACGTTTGTTAAAAATAATCCACAGATTTTGTTTATATGTTGATAAAGGCAACATAATAGTAGTCGTTGAAAACAGATTTCATACAGAAAAAATGAAGGCATTGTTTGCAGAACCTGAGACATATACGAATTTGTAACGTAATCCCATAAACAAGGCAATCATCAAGTTAAAGGTATTTCTGAAAAATTGGAAGCATTGTGGACTTATATCGGATTCTTGCTATAAATACTTAAAGTATACTTACTATGGTACCTCATGTTTACGATGTACCTAAAATACACAAAGCTGAATATCCACTTCATTGTTTCGTCCATTGGGAATCCCTTTAACAATTTAGCCTCTATATTGCATAAAATAATTCAAAATAATCTACCGCCGGCTGATTTCAATAACGATAACAACTTCCAGTTGAAATTAAAAATATTTCTAATATCATAATTTTAGAGAATGCCTTCATCTCTAGATATGGTGTCACTTGTCACTAATACACTGATTGATCTAGTTTTAGAAAGTTTATCAAAATACTTATTGAGCTTATTGAGCGGAATACTGACATTACAAAGACGAAATTTTTTAAAGGTAGTTAACTTAGTTCTAAATTCTATATATTTTGTTTTAACAATAAGTTTTATAAACAGACATATGAAGTATTTATGGGTTCGCTATTATTTTCTATAGTGATATTGTGATGCAAGAAATTGTGTGCATTAAAAGAAACTTTCTGTTGCTCCATTTTTTTAAGATATGTAGACGATATTGTTTTTCTCTTGACAATATCTATATAAATGAATTTTTAGACGGTCTTAATTCTTACTACCCTAGACTTAAATCCACCGTAGAAGTAAAAGATGACTCTAGATTGAATTTTTTTAGACATCTGCTTGATTACAAAAGATAATATCTTTATTCGTGATTTATATCGAAAATTTACATTCTCAGGTAGATTTTTAAATTTTTACTAATGGTTACGCTCTGCTAAAATGAAACAAGGATAAGTTTAATAAACAGTTCTTTTCCTCTCCCATCCTAACTTCCAAAAAAATTTTAATTTAGTTATAAAAATTCTTTTAAACAATAGTTATCTATTAAACTTGATATTTTCTATTATAGAAAGATTACATAACAAACTCGAACAATTAAACACATAAAATACATAAAATATGATTGTAGAAAATATGAACAAAAAGATTTTTTATCGTATTTTTTATTCCTATACAAGGAAAAACTCAGAATTTTTTCAATAATAATTCCTACATAAGAATAGCTAAGAGCATCAACGGATTGAGCAATTTATTAAGGTTTAAAAAGATGGTCACATTCCAACGTTGTTTATGAGATTGCAAAGATTATAATATAATATAGTAAGACAGACGTCTAAAAGATGTCTAAAATCGCGTATCATTGAACACAGAAAATCACATTAACCGGTACACAACATTCAGTGATATGACAGAATATAGAATCGAAGCATCACATAATTTTGATTAGAATAACAAAAAGTTTAGATGAAGAGAAAATTCTTAACAAAAGAACATTAATTTCAGAAATGATCCATATATTAAAAAACAAAAACATGGTTTAAATCTATAGAATGACATATCATTTCTAAATCCGCTTTATGAGAATTTATTTACAATGACATAATGTTTCCTTCTTGTTTGTTTTTGTATATATTTTTGATAGTCGAGATAATTTCTCACTTACTGTTTGATGAGCGAATCATAAACAATGAATTTGGATATTCTTTTGATTTCATGTAAGTTTTCAAAATTTTATTAATGTGATTTGTCTAATTTATTTTAATTTATATTATACAGTAAATTTGACAATTTAATGAATACTACTAGTTATACAGCTATTCTCTACTCATCACAGTGATTCTATATAACGTATGTTCACTCAGTATTAACTTAGAATATATTCAATGACTAACAATTCATTGATTTACAATTCATTTATTTAGCAGATTTACGGGCAATTTCATGCTTAAAAATTACTGACAGATGTACTCACATTGACCACATACAATCTGGCAATAACTTGTGATCAATATATACAATGAAGTCATATGTAGGTTTAATATCGTTTGTTATTTATTAATAGTTGTATCATTACTAAAGAGAATCTAAATCAAGGATCTTATCGAAAGTCTTATTTTTATTAAATGAATGAAAAATTTATATCTATGTAATATATCCTGTTGCTGGTTCAAATAGGCTTGTTTATTTTTTTTTATTTTTATTTAGATTTTTTCTTGTTTTCAAATTATATCTCTTTAAAGATATCTTCATATTAATAAAAGAAAAATGAAAAGAAAGATTATTATCGAGCAGTAATATATTTATATAGTAATTTGAACATTTTATTTTGAATAATAAATTTTAACATTATTGTTTTGATAGTATTTGTAAGTAATAGCATTATGCTTATGTTATAATGAAAAATGTACAAGATGCGTATAATGCGCGCGCGCGCGCGTGTGTGTGTGTGTGTGTGCATGTGTATGTGTAAAGGAAGAGGAATAATGTATATTGTATGTGAGAAATGTAGTATTTTGAAAATTAGAAAAATTTTTTTATATATATTTGAGATCATAGTGTTTATTTCATGCAATTATTTAAAAATTATTATTAAAGTATTTTTTAATTAAGTCATGTACAATCTCTAATTATCTGCTTGTATTACTAAAATTAATGTGACAACATTGTAAAATATATCAAGAAACATTGACATTGAAAATTGTAAAATATCTTTTAAATTACATTGAAAAATCAATGTACTTTTAAATGTATATAAAAATAGCATTCTATACATAAATAGATTAACTATTTTATATAAATTAATAGTAATTTTATTTATAGCAGAATTAATTTAATTTTTAAAATTTTTATAAATAAATTTGCAGCAATTAGTTTCTTTATATTATTATTTTGTTAAAGAAAATTAAAATGCTTTTAATGCTAAATTGTTAAAGACTGAACATCAGCCGCTATATGAATAAATGACAAAATACATGAAATCTTTTTGGTTTATAAATTTCTCATAACTGTAATTGTGCTATTCGGTTAATTTAGTTATCATATTTTTTCAAATTTATTAGATATTTGCTTTTTTTTCTTTTTTTTTTTTACAATAGTTGAGTGTCAGTAAGTAATAAAAAAATAATGACAAAATTAAAGAACTAAATATGGAAGTAATATAAAATATTATTTTTTAATCTTTTTTTCTATTTTGTAATCTTTTTGAAACAAAGTAAATAACATGTGTGCATATATAGGCACATGCTTGTACGCGTGTAAACATAGATAATATGTATAGTGTAGATATGACATTTAAAATTAATTTTTTTTAATAAATGATCAAGCAATGAAAAACTGCAATATAAATATATTACGAAATTAAAGGTTCAATAACAGGATTGACAAAAACTAATGTTTTTTTTTAAAGCTCCTAAGTAGTCATCACAGTTATATTGAATCATGACAGAAGCGAGAAATGACACGTTAATTTTTGTTACATGCCATTTATAAATAAAGACTTTGAGTAAAATGATAAGATTGCTTTTAAACATTTGTAAAAATGAACGAAAATTATGCTTATTCTCCCTGATAGTCAATAAATAAATGAAAATAAACTAACTTTAAACTACGTATAAAAATGAATAAAAGCACTTCATGTATCTTTTATCACTTTTTACGATTATTTACTGACTGTCAAGGAATAAGCATAGTTTTCGTCTATTTTTACAAAAGTTTTAAAACAATCTCATCATTTTGTTTTATCCAAATTGTTTTTATTTATATAAATGGCATATAATAAAAATTAATGTTATTTCTCGCTATGTGAAATTATAACTGTTGCTTGGCTTTTAAAGGCATGCATTTTTCCATATAATTTATTTTTGTGAAAGTCTGTTTATTATTAATTATTTTTATTTTTATTTTGATTTTCTTATCATTATTTTTACTATGTTATCGTGTCCATTAAAAATAGGAAATATTTGGTCAAAATAATTATGAAAATTTTCATTTTTTAGATTTTATAAAGAAATGAGTATCTTAACATTTTATTATTACAAGTTTTAATTTTTTCATATAATGGGGTCACTCTGTCCAAAATTCAGAGGAGCCTACGGGATTCATTTTGGACTTAAATTGTTGCTTCAGATGTCTACTTTTAAAAAAAACGTGGCCTTTTCGGAAAATCAAAATGGCTGCCAGAATGAACAAAATCGAATGGAAAAAAAAGACGAAAAACCTTCAGAAGAATTACATACCCTAGAAAATTAATGGCAGCAAATTTTTCCATGTATTTTTGGTTGCTAAAAACGAATCTGATAAAATTTAATCATATTTTGGTCGCCATTTTGAAAAAATGCAAAAAATTCACTTTTTTGCGCATATCAAAATATTAAAAAAAAAGTGTTTAACAAAAAATAAAACTCTTGAAATTCTTTACAAAGAAGATCCTATGCATAATTATCATAATTTTAATCGTTTATGCGTAATATGAATTACGAGACCCTTTCAATTAGGCTGTATAAGTTGTACAGGATGTGCTATTACATATATTTAATTTGTGAGATATGATACAGAAAAAATTTTATTTTAAGAAATTAAAGATTATATCTGAGTTAGTCTATATGTGTGAACTATGAATACAATAAAAAAAAGCGTCGTGATCACATGATGCCCACCAATGTAGATTAACTTTAATCAGTTCAATATATTCTTTGTCTTTTTCTAATCCTTAGAATTAGAAAAAGACGAAGAGTAAGTTGAATCAAGATTAAAGTTAATTTATGTTGGTGGAAACTAGCATTAGACAGCCAGTTGATGTTTTATTTCTGTTTTCTAGGGCTATGACTACATTTTTAGTTAGAAATAAAGTAACGATAAAAGTAACTAATGAAATCGTTATTCAAAAATATAATTGCGTTACTCAAAAGAAAATATAATGTCGTTATACATTCGTTACCAAAAAAAAGTAATTTGTAACAGTAACGACTTTACAAATAACACATTATTTGCCAACCCTGTTAATACGCATATGCACATACTATGTATACACATATCTACTGATTATCTATGTTAGTCTTGTCCAATTTAAGCTCCAGAGCTAAAACGACCTACTAAAAAAATTTAATGTAAAAGAGTAAAATTTTAGGAGTATATAATACCTATGAAGTGTTGATAAGCGTCACTTAGATGCGTATCAATACTTTCCAGTTCCCGAAATATTACCCACATTTTCTTGCATCGATGGCTTTTCATTATGGCTCCAGAGCTCAAATTGGAACGCGATTCCGTAACTGTCTTTACACGTCTATCGATAGTTGTCGGTGTCGTTGCGCAAGTATTTTATATGGTAAAAAAGCTGCGCAACGATAATTGTCGGTAGGTGTAAAACGGATACGGAATCGCGTTCCTGGTCTATGTGACATTAGATTAGCTTTAGACACCTGTTATCACATAAATAATCAGAGACTCAAAAAGAAAGAGAAAACTTTGTTTTGTCCGAACGAGAAATATTAAACCATCAAGAGAAAGACAATCTTTACTTATCTTTTTCCGTAATCGAGAATAGAATAAACATATTCCATCACTTTTGTTGAAACGTGAATCCTCCAATACCCATGTAGCGCAGTGTTAGATGGGCCGGGTTTCAGTCGCTTAGGGCTGAAAATGTTAAAAACTTTAATATTTTACATATTTTACATATATATATAAATATATATAATATGTTTCTATATATGTATTCATATGTAAAATATATTAAAATGTTTAACATTTTTAAAAAAATTTTATATAGGCGACTAATGATTTCCGATTTATTAGTGATCGGTACATTACTGAAGCTACATTGGACGCAAAAACCCGGTCCGTCTAAGAACACTGATGTAACATAATAAGCGCGGACTTTGCGCAATCAATCACAAGTCATTCTTTTATTAAAATCACATTAAAACTAATTTCATAAAATATATTTCATAAAATTTTAACATCTTTAATCAATATTTCAGTAAGAAATTATATTTAATTCAGTATTTAAGTACATGATGATAAAAAATGAATGATAAAACAATATTTAAAAGATTATGTACGGATTTATTGTTCATTCCGTTTCCGCTCATTCCGCTCCATGGGGAAGGAAATCCGCGTAACGAAAACTGCGAAACGTTTGTGATTGATTTTGCTCTCGTTCTATGTTATGCTATTCCGCTGCATAGATTTGCACTCTTAAGCGAGGAGCACAGACTTTGTAGTATATAAGAAAGTAAACCAATTAAAGTCCTCCGTTTCCTTCCTTTCCATGAAATAAAGAACTCTGATTGATTGAATTTCTTATGTGTTATACGTTATGTAAGAGTCTGTGCTTCCCGCTTAAGATCTGGTTGCATTAATATTACTTCGACTTTAAGCAAGAAAAACTCTCTCGTTTTAAAACGAAAGAGAGACAAAGACAGAGAGTTTTAAACCTTGCTTAAACTCAAAGACGTTGGTGCAATCGAGCCTAAGAGTGCAAATCCATGCAGCGGAATAGCATAAAGTTTGCGCTTTAGGGCTATTTTATACAAACTTGCATAGCCGCATACACATATTTATAAAAAAAATCATCCAATCGTATTTTATGTTTGTCTTTATGATAGAAATATGATATTGAATAATTTTCTTTATGCATATGATTACGCGGCTATGCAAGTTCGTGTGGAATAACCCTTAGAATGCTAGAAATGCGGAAACGCGGAAGAAAATTAACTAAACTTTACTAAATTTTCGCGTTTTCGTGCGTTCTGTTCCGCCTGTTTCGATAACCTAATATTACATGCAGTATTTTTCCGCTTTTCGTTTTTCCGTCAAGATGTAAATCCGACCTAATGACATTCTTAAGGTGCAGTACGCTACGGCAGCAAAAATGTCATGCGATGCAAATTTTTCATAACTTACTTCCGCTGAATTTGCTGAAAAGGAATAAATAAAATAACAGCAATAGCATATGTATTAAAGTTCAATATCAAATATGTCTTTTATTTGCTCAGCTTGAAAATTATTATGGAAAACTTAAAAAGATAAAAACTTGTGATTATATTATTATATGGTGACTATTAGTTACAATTTGGACAACTATCATTTTAGGTAATTATTTAGAATTTAAAATATTATTTGAAATCTTAATAAAAATGTACTCATTCTATGTACTTATTTTGTAATGTACTCAATTTTCACATTTTTTGCAAATATTGCAGATTTTCTCAGCTTCGAATTCTTTGCTGTTCATTATTGTTCATTCGATTGAATTTCAACGAAATGCGGCAAAATGTATTTTTCGTCGAAAGTGCGTCATCTCATGTAAAATTTTTAACCAATAGCAACGAATTGCTGCCGCAGAATGTTACATATGAAAAGTTTAAAGAGTATTCTACAATGTTGCAAACAACCGTTGCCAGTTGAACTGTTTATCGCAATAACCAATCAGAAGTATAAATATCATTAACATTTCTAATTGATTTGTCGTGACAAATGTTTCAACTGGTAACAGATGTTTGCATTGTAGAACGCCCTTAATGAATACAAAATTATTGGTTAGTATGATCACTTCCAATTATTAATGATTCTGAGCAATGTGTTTGGTTATGTATTTTTGAGAGTCTATCAATTTCAAAAATTAACATTTCGAAAGAAAAATTTTTCATTATTTTACAATTAATTTTTGACTCTGCATATTTCTCCTTCGATAGTTGCATTTATAGACAAAAGTTCGGTATGCCTATGGGATCACCAGTAATTGCAGACATTGTATTGTACAAGATTTAGAGAAAAAAGTCTTGAACATTTTAGGTTTCCATATATCTCTATATATACGATACATTGTCATGAGGGTTTCTCTTGACAGAACTTCGGAGATTTTACAGGTCTTTAATCTCAGGTCATTCTATCCTCATCTACAATTTACAATGGATAGATGAGAGTGAGTTGATTTTCTTAGACGTTATCATTATTAAGAATAAAAACATTCTTGAATACGATTGGTACCATAAATTTACTTTTTCTGGGAGATATTTGAATTTCCTTTCTCTTTCTTCTTTCACAAAAAGGAGGAACTATTATTGGAATGGTTGAGAGCATTTTTGTTATCTATTCCAAAATATATCATATAAATAAATCAATACAAATAAAAAAGAAGAGCTACAAGCCAAACAATAACATTTATAATATTCAAATAACAAACATATGTTTCGACAACAATAGTGTTTTCAATGTACAAATAAAAGTAAACTTAATTTTGAAGCAACGATCATTTAATCGTATATAATTACAAAAGAATTAACATGATTTGTTATCTCTTAGACGATCCCTCTTATAAATATCTGTTGCCATAATTGGTATATAATTGAGTCATATGTTAATCAGAAGCGGACTTTAAAAATGAGAATCGCGAAACACCGAAATGATATTCGCAAAAATAATAACAATCATTCTGTTATCACAGAGCACAGATTGGAGCTGAATCAGATTTCGATTGAGATAATGCAGATATAATATGTTGATAGCGAACGTTTTTTATATAGGCGACGTATTTCTAAAATGTTACATATTCAGTTACAAAAAAATAATTTAAATCTACAATCTGACACTGAGTTTTTATATATATTTCTATTCTTAATAATTTGCACTAATTTTAAACCATGCGTTTCTTTTGTGGCTAGTTTTTTCTATACTGTAAATGGTTCGTGATAATTGTTGATTTTTCGTTTTTATTGTCTATGCTTATAATAACATGTAAATCGAGTCTGAGGTTGAGTTGCTCGCGTACATGTTTGGTGTCTCGTTTATATTAATCTGTAACTTTGACTCATTCAATTGTTGATTGTCATGCTAGATTGATATATCTTGACTTTAAGTAAACATACGATGATCAACGGAACTATTTCTATTTATAATTATAACGTTTTCATGGTTTGACGGATGAATGGCTTGCCTTTTCATTTTTTCATTCTTTTTTTTCTTATTCTTTTTTTTGTAATTTATACTAAAGTAACGATTTTGATCATTGATAGAATTCATCTTCAATTTGTTGCCACTTGATTTGCCAATCTTGTGCCACAATGAATGGAGGTGGATTGATTTAACTCTTTCGTCTAGCCATGTAAGATTTCTACTTTGTATAATAATAATGAGATACACTGAAAATGATTCGAATGTAAGTTGAAATGTCTAATTTCATCGATTTTAATAAATCTCTTTCTCGCACGACTTACTACGAAAAAATCATTAGCCCTCTTTTTGTTTATATTTTTATATTTACATTTTATAATAGTTTAATTACAAAAAATCGTTTTTACTAAATATATATGTAACGTGATAGTGCAAATCTTGAAGAAGAAAAATCACCTCTGTAAATTGCTGTGCGACTGCTCAAAGATGTAATTAAGTTTCCCGCGGACAGATTTTTAGTGAACAAATGTTTTTTTGCAAAAACTAATGAACATTTCAGATTCATTCAGGGCTAGATTTGTTCGTTATTGATTTTAATGTTCCATGTTTCATTTTGTAGGTATTTCGAATATCTACATTTTTCATACTGAACTTTTTTTCATATAATCAATATTTCGTTTTATAAGCGAAAAACGTGCTTTTTGCAACTATTCGATTTTTTTTCGCATATTTTTTTCACAAGTTTCGAACATATGCATATAAGTTCTCAAACATATGCATTTCTTTTCTGATGGTCTTTCAAAGATTTTCGTGAAGAGAAATGCTAGTTTACAATGTTTTTCCGATAAAATTCTACTTCTACTGAACTATTCTTGCTACTCGAGTTTATGAAGGAAGTATATAACATGCATGAAAAATCATAAACAATTAAATATCTCGTAAATTGTTGCATTTTAACATGATTTATACTATTCTAGATTAATGGGAGAAGTATATTATTACAATTATATATACAAATATATACAATTTATTAAAATTTATATGTTATTTAGAATGTTCCTCGCCCCTTATCGGGGCCGAGATTGCCGAGAAAACATTGTCGATCGCTTGAAACAAGCAATTAGTGTGAGAAAGAGCTCGTTGTCTTCACCTTCGGCGTGAAGAACATGATGAGAACACATACATGGGCGTAGTTGTATGTGTGTTACAGTCGATAAATGATTCAACTTATAAACATGAAAAAGTGATGTTTTGACGATGAAATTGATGTTGCATGCCATTTAAAAATATGATAAAATTATATACGACGGATCATATCCAATAAAATAGAAAATTATAAATGATCTATGTAAAATTCCGTATATATATTCATATAGAGCATACAAAACAACTGAATATGCATATTTAATATGCATATTTAATATGATAGAGAATCGAAGATTCATATCAAACTATAGAAAACTATAGACGAAGATCTTCAGAAATTAAAAGACATATACTATAGAAATGATCAATTTTTCGGTCATTTGTACTGAAAATTATATGTGATATTAGAATTGGCGATATTTTCTTTTGTAGTCTATTCGTTTCTTTCGATTTTTTAATCAGGGTGTTCAAGCAAAAGATCACACACATTAATTTTAAATAATACTATTTATTATAAAATATATTTATAATATACTTACAAATATTGATACCTTTAATTCAATTAACTTCAAAAAGAAAATTTTTTAATGCGAAGTGGGAGTATGTCCATCCACATAAAAATTTCTAGTTGCCTTAGGTAATTCTAATTCTATGCCATCTAATTCCTTCTTCAAAATTATTTGGCAACCTAGAAAAAACATAAACAAGAGTTACTCATATTTATTTATTCATATAATATTTGTAGAATTATACATGTTAAAGTTGTGTTACTTCTCATAATTGTATCGAGTAACATTACAAATTAAAAATCAAGAAAAAGAATCATTTTTTTATATTGTCCTTGTAAATGTAATAAATTAAACTAACAAAGGAAAGTCCCAATCTGTAAATTCAAAAAATAATGAAATTGTGACAATAATAAAGAAGGTGGGTAATCGGGCCGATGCGTAATCGGATTCGTGCACAATCGGATCTGTGCGCAATAGGGTCTGTGTGTGCAATCGGATCTATGTGCAATCGAGTCCGTGTCCTAATGCAACTGTGTATTCGATCGAGTTCGTATCCGATCGCGTTTGTATCCGATCGGATACGATCCATATATAATATATATATATTTTTCTCAAAGACGAGTTGCTACATCGAAATGACAATTTGATTATAAAAGCGTCGATGATCCAATAACAAATGAAGAAAAATTTCGCATAGAATATTTTCTTCGTTATCAATCAAGCCATTAAATCATTTAAGGAAAGATTTAAGCTATTTCAGAAAATTTCAGGAATAATTTTGGATTTCTCTACAATTTCGAAGAAATTATAATTATAAAAAATAATTATAAATAATTATAAATAATTATAAAAATTATAAAAAATTTATCTAAAGAAGACTTGATGAAGAGTTGCAAAAACAGCCATATTCTTTTATAGGATGGACAGGATTCTGATATAGATGGAACATATCTGTTTGAAGAATTGCTATCTTTTATTCAAGTAATTCTAAAAAACAATCAAAATTGTCTTTTAGATATACTGAAATACCTGATTGAATTAAAATTAAATCTAATCTATCCAAATACTACACAGTATAAATATAATATATTTATACTACTGATTAAAATTTTATTACAATTACAATGATATAAGTTTACTATTAAGAAGCCAAACCGCAGAACTAAAAAAGCTAACCGCAGAACTTGTTGCATAAAATTATTTTATATATCTTATTGATAATTATATGAATTTGATATTCAAACCTATTCTCTTAAATTCGAAATCTTGACATGTTTCGGCTGCTTGTGTTCGAGCCTTCTTCAGAAATTCAATAAATAATTACTTAATCATGTCAATAGAAAGAGAGGTGTCACATGAGACTGAGTTTTCTAATATAATTGACAACTTTGCTTCAGCAGAAGCGAGAAAAGTTATATTTTAAGATTATTATTTTATTTTAAAAGATTTTATCATAATTTTATTATAAATTTCATAAATTTTATTATAAATTTTATCATCAAATATATCAAACTTTTACGTTTATTTTATTTTTATTTTCAAGAATCAGCCCCGCATTTTTTTTCGGCCCCGCATTAACTAGAGCTGGCCCTATCGTGTCTGATTGAGCAAAAGGCACCGCGCTAGCATCGTGCGACCTCGTGGTATCCGGCAGTCGCTGTTTAGTCGCAATTTATTGCTGTGCCTCCAAGAGATGGCAATAAATTGTATGTCATATGCCAAAGCTTGTACGTTACTTATGTCTACAAGTCTCTAAATGTTACGATTCTTGTGCTCTGACTTCCACTCCACTTCCCTCCTGCTTAGGGGCGCGAAACTTTCCACGCGAAGCAACTTGGTTTATCCCTAGTTTCTCTGTAATAAATATTCATCAATATTTATTCATTTTATTACTTTATTTTAAAAAATAGCTTTTCTTGAGGAGTCGTCAAAAATCCTTATATATAGAGGCTTTCATTTTAATTTAAAATGAAGCTTTTTGCAAAGTTTTATCAAAATCGAAACGGTTACGTTTTCGAAAGTTTATCCTACAATTAAGTAGCACAACAGCGCACAATAGGTTCGTTATATTAAAAATACTAATGGTCATCCAATTACTCAATTCCGTTCTTGCAAGACAGCACACATTTCCTGCACGGCAAAACCGTATTCTTTTCTTATTCTACGGTAGATTTAGTGCGTGCATATCAACAGATTTCAGTCCGCGAATCGGGTATTCTTAAAACCGCAATCATTATACCAGACTACCATTCGGACGTTTTGAATTTTCTTATGACATTCGGACTTCGTAACGCAGCACAAATTTTTCAAAGATTTATGGATCGGGTAACTGCAGGACTTGACTTCTGTTTTACTTATATTGATGACATTTTAATTGCTTCGCAGGACGAAATACAGCATAAGGAGCATCTAAAAATACTGTTCGACAGACTTCAACAATATGGCATAGCAATTAATCCGAATAAATGTATTTAGACAGAAAAGTGTTAGCTTCCTGGGACATATAATCAGCGCCGAAGGCATCAAACTGTTGCCCGAAAAAGTCCAAGCTATCGCTGAATTTCAGGAATTAGCTACAGTCAAAGGACTTTGACGTTTTTTAGGAATGCTCAATTTCTATAATCGGTTTCTCAAAGACGCAAGCATGCAAGCGCCATTGCTAAATGCAATCTCGGGACATAAACGCAACAATGCGAAAATAGGAATGGACTTCTGAGCTCAAACAATCCTTTCAATAAGTTAAGGAACATTTCGACGCTCAAGTCTCGCATTTCCAGACAGCAAGGTAACATTCTCGTTGCAAACAGACGCCTCAGACAAAGCAATCAGTGCGGTATTGCAACAGCGTAGCAACAGATTTTTACAACCACTCAGTTTCTTTTCAAGGAAGCTCACGCCTATGCAAAGTATAGCGCATATGATAGAGAATTATTAGCTATCTATATGGATATCAAACATTTCCGATATATGCTATAGGGACGAAACTTTCGTTATCACGGATCCCTCGTGTACGCATTCAAGAGGAAATCGGATCAAGCGCTGAAAACATTGTAGCAGCTGCATTATCTCGCGTTGACACTATTATGATGCTAACTCTTGATATGCAAGAGATTGCAGAAGCTCAAGCCTCAAATTGCCATGAAAATTGCAACTGAAGCAATCTACATCAACATCTTTATAAGTTCAAAAAGTTTCTTATCGGAAACAGCATCATGTGATATTTCAAAAACAATTATGTGATATTTCAAAAGAAGAAATCAGACCATACATTCCTGGATCATTACGAGGATGAGTTTTTGACATGATGCATCAAATGTTTCATCCAAGCAGAACAACTCATCGGCAAATTGCGTAAAAATTTGTGTGACTAAAGACATTAAAGAGTGGGCTCACACTTGTCTAACATGCCAATCTAAAATTCATCGGCACAACCATACCTCGCCTACCCAAATATCAAATTATTTCAGTACCTCATTTCAGATTACTCATTTCAAGCACGTATATCGATATCATCGGTCCTCTATCTCCATCCAAAGGTTTCAGATGTTTATTAACAATAATTGACCAATTTACTCGTTGGCCGGAAGCGATTCACTCACTGGATAGTCAGATTTGGAGCTCCACAACTGATCAGGGCTCGCAATTCGAAACGCAACTGTTCGAAGCATTAACTAAACTCATCGGTTCTAAACGTTATTGGATAATTGCATACTATCCAGAATCTAATGGCATCATCGAACGATAGCGTCACTCTTTAAAAACTGCATTAATGTGGCACGAAGAAATGGACTGATACACTGCCAATAATATTACTCAGGCTTATTTCAAAGAGGATTTAGGCACTTCTGTAGCGGAATTAGTTTACGGCACTACGCTCAAAGTACAGGGTGAGTTTTTCTCTTTTGAAAATGCCGAGCGATCCACGAATTTTCATCGAGGATTTTCACGTAATTATACAAAAGTTACGGCCTAGATCAACCTCTCATCACAGATTAGACCTAAGTTATTTTTATAACTTAAAGATTTATATAACTACTCTCATGTCTTCTTCAAAGTAGAAGGTAACAGGTGTCCCCAGGATCAACCATACACCGAATCATATAATAATCATATAAAGTATTAGAGCGCATTTCGGACAAGATCTTTGCTATAGAAGTCGACAGCAGATGTATCAACGCCACTGTCGATAGACTTAAACCCGCTTGTTTAATAATTCAAGACTCAGAATTACTCCGTCCATTGCGTCTCCGTCTTCAACTAACATAGTATAATGTGAACCAAAGACATATCCTGGTCCAGCAACTAAGCGAAAGATCGTTAGATTTAAAGATTAATTTGTGCAATATTACATTAAGCAATTAATAAGTATAAATTTCTGTTCCATTTAATTGTATTTTCTGTTATTTTCGTTCTAGCGATAATTTAATTATTTCTTTCTTTAATGTTTACACTGGGAATAGAGAGAGTACTATTGGCATTGCAAGCGTTAGTTACGGCTCGAGTCATTCTTTTTTCCTCTCTCTCTCTCTCTCTCTCTCTCTCTCTCTCTCTCTCTCTCTCTCTCTCAGCGCTCGATAAGATTAATAATCACTCTATGTTCACTGCGAGATCGACATCGGTTACTGCTCATTAGATAATTGTTTGCGTCGTCAGATAAACGCTTATGTAGATTTTTGAATTTCTCATATTCTAACCTAGTAATAATGCGATACCAATATCCGAACCGTCATACGCATGCAATCACGTCTCTACTCTTTTAATCTGTACGTTCTAAATATTCATTTTTATATTAAACTGCCTTATGACTTGTGAGTCAGAAACAATGAATAACATTTCCTTGTAAACTTAATGATTTCCTGCCAATTTTCCTTCGCCACATTGGGCACACAGTCACAACGTAGCCACAAATTAGATGGGATAAGGCCTCCTCGTGCAAATAGTTATAATATATAATAGCGTAGCCCCGGAAGGATCAGCACTTGCTGTGGCGAGCAAGCGGAGAGCACATGCGAAGGACGTAGGACACTGAGATCGCCGAGGATAACACACCGAAGTCTAAGAAGAAAAAGAGAAAAAATAGGGATGAAACGAGCATCTATGAATTGTAAAGTCGATTTCGGGGAGACGTATGTAAGACGCACGTGAAGTTACTATTGCGTCAGATTTCTCACGGTGTCTAAGCGCGCCGCCTCCCGCGACGACTCGTTACGATATTTTCTTCACTTTCCGCATCCACCTAAGCCACAGCCTGGTCATTTCCGTTAAGTATTGTCGTGTAATAATTTGTCTCTTGTATCGGATCTCTGTATCATGGTGTCTGTATGTTCTCTATCTCTTTTCGACATTCTATAAGACGGTCCGAAATCCTCGCGGGCGAATATGAGGTCATGCCATGGTACACTATAACCGTTTTTCCTATAGTGGCTATCAAAGTGTCTATTGTTCGTGCGATCTTTGTTGCGAGAATTATTCTTATGTGGCGTGAGTTCATGCCATTGAGAGTTAGCGTATTTGCTACGCATTATTGAGAGTATACCGGAAAACGTGCGAGGCGAATATAACGCATTTCTATTACATGCTATCGTCGCGATCTTGTCAAACGTGTACGAACAAGAGTCGAAGATTATCAGAATACATTTGTTACTTTTTCATTATTAATTACGGTCATGTATGTGTCATTTATTGCAGTCGCCCTATTCGTTTCTCCAAACAATCTTCTGTTCTCGGTCACGAACCGCCCCTTCTGCCATTTCCGAGGCTAAGCTGCCGATTACGAGAGCCATTGATGTTCGCAGTTCAGTAGAATATCGCGTGGAAAATAACCCGATTAATTTCGAGGAAGAATGACATATTAGAGTTGGCAGTATATTAGAATTTTCTGTAACTAATATTAACATTACATTGAGAAATCTTAGTCAATACATGCTGAATGTAAAGTCAATATTGTAGAATTAAATATTGACTATACATTGACATTTATTATGTATAACTAACATTGGCATTAAATTGGGAAATATTGGCCAATGCATCTCTAATATAACCAATATAATTAATGTCAGCTAATTTTAACCATGTATATATTTTGCTAGCTAATATACTATGTTATTAGGGTTGATTTCAT
Organism: Atta colombica; assembly: GCF_001594045.1. Taxonomy (NCBI): domain Eukaryota; kingdom Metazoa; phylum Arthropoda; class Insecta; order Hymenoptera; family Formicidae; genus Atta; species Atta colombica. The sequence continues at coordinate 553,423 of NW_017259392.1, forward strand.
TGTTTCTGTTAAAATGTTTGCTACCCGAATATTTTTTAAGTGCAAGAAACAGATGAAAATTACTCGTACAAGATTTAGAGAATATGTTGGATAAAAATTTGATGTTGATATGCGCGGCCTATCACTTCAAAGCTCATCATGAATTTCCGTTAAGAAACTCTGATCGCCATTGTCGAATTATTTGCACACTGATTTTTCTCTTATAGAAATTAATTGACAATAAATATTTATTTTTATTTCATACGGTCAAAAAACCAAATTACCACACACAATTAGCAGTCTTAAAGCTTCTATGATTCAAATTTGGTCAGCTAATGATAGGTATAAATCTGTTTTCTGTAACTAAACTCCCAGCAAACGAGAATGGATTAAAATTGAAATTTTTTCTATCCGAATGCGTATTTTAAGTTTGTGTGCACAGAAAAAACTAATATTATTTTTAGATTGAAAGGCATAGAAATATGCTCCATACAATATGCTCCTATAAATGAATAAAAATGCATTTAGAATTGAAAAGCATTCATTTTAACAACCAATATTTGTTCATTTGTTTCGTGAATCAATATTTGTTCATTTGTTTCGTGAATCAATATTTCTGAAAATTTGCATCCATTTCAATTCATTTCAATCCATTCTCATTTGCTAGTATACACTCTTGGAACTTACAATAAGCGTTTTATGGATGTGAGGATCCGCTCACACTCTTCCACATACATATATACTCACACTCTTACATCTAGCCATACTTCCACATCCATACACATACTCTCCTACATATCCCACGACTATCTCAGCAAATGAAAATGGGTTGAAATGGAAATTTTCAATCCATCCGAATTCATATTTTAAATCCAAAAATGGATTGGATTCCATATAAAATTTTTTATACGTGTAAAAGTTTAAATAAATTAAAGTAATAATTACATGAACTTCTATAGTTATTATTTTAAAACTTTTATACAAAAAAATATGCACTAGCTATATAATGAAGGAAACGTATTAATAGATATACATAAAGCAATTAAAAAATAAAGATTATGCATTTCGCGGATTTTGAATGGAAGGTTCACGAAACGTTGGCATTCCAAGAATGAATCTGGATGGAGGAAACCCGCGAAACGCATAATCTTTATATAGAAAGCATCCGTGGAAGCTTCAAGCATATTATAAAAACAATTAATTTATTAATTAAAAATAAGTAATTTATATATACATTTATTGTACATATTTACATAGTTCTTTTTAAGTTTCTTTCGAGAAACTTAAGAAGTAGAATTCATGATATATTTTTTCAATGCAATTTTTTTTTCTTCAATCAGTTGAATTAAAACGACGAATTTCTTAATTTCTCTTCATAATTCTGAATAAAGTAGCATTCGATCATGATGCATTTTTAAATGAAACAATGGATTTTCACAATTTTGAATTGAATAGCATTCATGGCATTCAATTTAAAAGAAAAACTTTTTTTAATTCAATTGGATTAAAAAACTGCATTTCCTATTCAAAATTTTGAATTGAACAATATTCATGATGCACAGAAATGATTGATACTATTTTTAGATTCAACTGGATTGAAAAACTGCATTAATTTTCTATTTAGAATTTTGAATTGAGCCGTATTTACGATGCACACAAAATACTATATTATTTTTAAATTGACAAGCATAGAAATATACTCTATGCCATTCCTATAAATAAAAATGCATTCAGGATTGAAAAGGATCATCTTAACATTCATGAATCCGTATTTCTGAAAATCTGAATTTTAATCCATTTCAATTCATTCTCGTTTGCTAGGCAGATGCACTGACATCATTATAACACGTTTTCTCATCTACACTCACTCATTGTTCTTTTCTAGAATCTTCTCGATTGTCTTTTCGAACAAGTCGTATTCTTCATCTACTAAAAGAACTTTTTATGTATTATTATTAATAAAGAAATTATATTGCGTGCCTCGAGTTCAGTCTTGTTTTAACCTTTGTAATAACGCTATAATTTATTTATTGAAAGCGAAACAGAGAGCGCAGTCTAATATAGAAAAATCTAATAATTGCAGTGAAAGCAATTGCAAAAATGTTAACACATTCCAAACAGAAACCTTACACAAACTCGCATAACTAGATTTCTCTTATGATACGGAAATTTACTTTTGGGATGCCTCTTTATCTTGCAATTTTAAATTTAAAGAAAAGTAATAAAGATTGATATACCTAGCCTAGAATTTTCCTTCAAGAAAGGTGCTAAATCCAAAAGATCTTCTTCTCTTTCATCAGGAGTTGAAAGTTTATCCACATAGTCATGATGTACATATACATGACAAGTTGTACATGCCAAACTGGCTTCGCATGCACCTTCAATATCAATTTCATGTCTATGAGCCAAATAGAGTACATTGTCTCCTACTTTTCCTTTTATTTTAATTTTCTTGCCTGCTTTGTCAATAAAAGTGACGTTAACTCTGGAAAGACAATCACAATAAAGTAATTTTTACTGATCGTTATAGAATCATTAACTTAACTACATGTAATATAATAATGATATTATATTATATAAATAAAATGATATTATATAATAGAATCAATAATAAAAATTCATCTAATTCAACATTAATATACATCCGTTCCTCAATTTACGCGGATTATCCATTCCATGCGATTTTTTTTACGTGGAAAAAACTGCATAAAAAGAATCAATGTGAAAAAAAAATTTTAAGAAAAAACACATAAGTAAATTATAAAAATACATATTTCATATACATATTTTCACAAAGGAACCTTAAAGCTCCTGAGTAGTCATCACAGCTATATTGAATCGTGACGTCAGAAGCAAGAAATGATATGTTAATTTTTATTACGTGCCATTTATAAATAAAGACAATTTGGATAAAACGAAATGATAAGATCGTTTTAAAACATTTGTAAAAATGGACGAAAAATATGCTTATCTTCCCTGACAATCAGTAAATAATCATAAAAAATGATAAAAGACATATGAAGTGCTTTTATTCAATGCGCTTACATAGCTTATTTTCACTTACACATGCCTTTTATCACTTTTTACGATTATTTACTGACTGTCAAAAAGAATAAGCATAGTTTTCGTTCATTTTTATAAATATTTTAAAGCAATCTCATCATTTTGTTTTATCCAAATGTCTTTATTTAAAAATAACCTAAAAGTTAAAATGTTTTAATGTTTCTTGATTCCTATATATTATAATAAAATATGTACTTAATCAGTGTTGACTTTTAAAGATATACATGTTTATTTATTTGATACATTTAGTTGATTTATTTTTTTTAAACTTTTTCTTCCTTTTTATTTTCTTCTTTTTTTATTATACTTATCATATATACATATATACAAAACTGTTTTAGTAAACTCTTTATTAAAAATTTGATAATTATTTATATTAATACAGACATAATACGGACATACATAGCTTGACCTTGACATGTGTTCAATAACATCATAACCTTAAATGATATTTCAAAGATTTCAGTCGTCACTTATTATTAAAAAGTTATTAACAAATAAAAAAGCAATTACAATAATTGTAATTGCCTTTTTATTTGTTAATAACTTTATTTGGCCCCTCAAAATAAAATGATATTTAGAAGCATTTTTAGCGAATAACAATAATAAAAAAATTCTAACAGATAAAAAAAAACCAACATATATATATATATATATA
>NW_017259392.1:557222-561725 GCF_001594045.1 Atta colombica
ATTATACTAATACTATTCTCTACATATAAAACTTTAATTTACTATATTTCTTAAACCAATGCCGTCTCCCACCTAATATATTTAATTATATTAATTCTTATGGGAAATCACTCAGGACATTCTCCCTTACAACATCTAAAAGACATCGAAATCAGTGAGAAATCAGATAAAATAAATAAATAGATATTTATCTTATAAAATAGATATTTATCTTATAAAGTTATTATCAAATTTATCATAAAATTGAATTATGATTATCAAATTAAATATTGATTATAAAATTTTTTTATTATTTTTATTATATTCCTTACTAAAAATACTTTAAAAAAAACTTTTATTTTGAGGGACCACAGTTGTAATCGTTCCAATAAAAATAATAATGTAAATATTTAAATCCATAATTTGTTTATTTATAAATCAGTGAAAAATGTAAAAAAGCGAAAAATGTAACAAAATGAATAACATAAACGTTTCGATCCTCCAATTCGAGTCCTAATCAATATAAAATATAAATCGAAATTACATAAGCAACACAAAATCTAAGTTGATGATTTCCGACAATTCAGTTCGTTCTTTTTTACATTCACACGAAAATAAAGACTTTTCTGTCCGAACAGCTACTATAGGTTCTGATGGACTTTTTTACATTTTTCAATTCTAATAGATTCTTTCGAGCCTCATTTTATATATTTGATTATTTATAAAGTATTACGTTTTTATTTCTGATTAAATTCAATTTATTATATTTATTTGTTGATAATATCTCTATTTTTTTGTTTATATACTATTTTTTTATCTTCAAAAGAAAAATTAAACTTCACATGAAAGTTTTAAATCTATATAGAATCATATAATAAATAGACTTTGTTTCATAATAATCAGTATTTTTAAAAATGAAAAATGAAATTTATTATTTGTATACAAAGTCCATTGTACGGTTTCATACAAGTTTCCAATGTTTCATGCAAAACGAACTATCACCTACTTACAGTGCAAAATAATACATTGTGTATATCATGGATTTCTAACTTGTAACGCTATATCGATTTATAATAAATTAATTATAAAATATAATAAATATTAGGTGTACAACTTTGCTTCCGCCGTTTTTTTCCGAAATTCGACTTTATTGTAAAAAATTGATTATACATTTATGATTCAAAGTATTGTCCATCGCTGGCCACTACTTTCTCCCATCTTTCGGATAGCGTACGAATCCCGCGTCGAAAAAACTGGTCATCTTTTGAGGCTATCCACGAATCGATCCAATTTTTTACTTCTTCATAAGACCGGAAGTGCTGGTCAGCCAGGCCGTGTGCCATTGATCGAAACAAGTGATAGTCAGAGGGAGCAACGTCTGGAGAATACGGCGGGTGGGGTAGGACTTCCCATTTCAACGTTTCCAAGTATGTCTTGACCACTTTCGCAACATGGGGTCGAGCATTGTCATGCTGCAAAATCACTTTATCGTGTTTCTCGTTGTATTGCGGCCGTTTGTCTTTCAATGCTCGGCTCAAACGCATCAATTGCGTTCGATACCGATCGCCTGTGATTGTTTCAGTCGGTTTTAATAGTTCATAATACACTACGCCGAGCTGGTCCCACCAAATACAGAGCATGACCTTGGACGTTAAAATCACCGTTCTTGAAGCGTTGAAACCACTCACGACACGTTCTTTGACTAATAGCGGCCTCATCATAAGTATTTGAGAACATTCGATGAGCCTCAGCCGCAGATTTCTTCATATTGAAGAAGCAAAAAATTAAAATCTCCCGCAAATGATGAGAATTTGGCTCGTAAACTGACATTTTCAATCGAGAATAACTTTATGATGCAGACACAAATCGACTAATGTTTCTATGGGGTTATGTTGACAGATGCTCAAATTTATTGTATGACGTCTATGATCTATTTATTTCGATCACCACTTACCGCTAAAGCCATCTATAGGAAAACGGCGGAAGCAAAGTTGTACACTTAATAATTATAAAATAATAATTATATAAACTTTGTTTCGCATCTCAGAAGCACTAGATCTAATGAAATTGTTAATTACATTCTTGGCTTCTATAGGTGCTTTCTATATAAAGGTTATGCGTTTCGCAAGTTTCCTCCGTATCCAGATCCATTCTTGGAATGCCAACATTTCGAATGAATCTTGCAGTCCACTTCATCAGGGCGAGGAATCTGATGATACTGAACGTTCCTCCGGATCGTTCCTTTTTATATTACGCTACTTGTTGGAATGGTGAGTGAAAAGAGGAGAATTGTGGGGGGGGGGAAGAGGTAAGGGAAATCGGTCTTTAATAATAATCGGTCTTTAATAATCGAGAGATTGATGTCCAGTTTTTGATGTTGTGTTCTGATAATGCTGATTGCGTGACATGTTTTAGCCTGATATCACGTTGGTATTCTTTTATCCGTAGATTGACTATTCTCCCAGTTTCTTCAATGTATACTTGCCCACAGCAAGGTATTTTGTATATTCTTATGGAACTGAGTGGTTTTTGATTTTTAGGATTTCTTAAGATTTGTCCTATCTTTTTGAGTTTAAAGATAGTTTGGATATTGTATTTGTTTAATATCCTGCCAATCCGACCTGTTATTCCTTTGATATATGGAAAAATGGATAAGATTCTTTCGTCTGATTGTGTGTCAGAAATCGTTGTCTTGTTTGCATGTTTATTGATTGTTATATCTTTTTTGTCGTGTCCGTTTTCTGTAAGACTAATTTTAAGTGATAGAGTTCTGTCTGTACATGTTCTTAGAGATGGTGAAAGCTCTATGTACAAGTGAATTGCAGACTGTTTTTGTGCTGGGTAATGCTGCGATTCGGCATGTAGATATCTATCTGTGTGTTGATTTTCTGTACACTTAATAGCCTAAGGTACCATCAGCTTTCTTAGAGACAAGAACATCTAGGAAGAGGAATTTTCCCTTTTCCTGTGTCTATAGTGAAGTGGATATTTGAATGTTGATTGTTGAGGAAAATAAGGAATTTACGGAATTCGGTTCTGCCGTGTCTCCATATCATATGAATGTGTCGTCTGTATAACAAATCAAACTTCTGGTTTGAGTGTTTTCTGAAGGCCTCTTTCTTAAAATGCTCCATGAAGTTAGCAATTACAGGAGAAATAGGAAAGTTCTTGAAGTTTGTTCATAAAATTGATTGTTAGGAGAAGCAAATGGTTGTTAAACAGTGTTCTATTAGAGATATAAGGTATATGAGGTATGAGGTAAAGGTTTCACTTCATGTGAGACCTTTATTATGTTTAATGTGTCTTTTATTGGGACTTGTGTGAAAAGGGATTTTATGAAACTTACAAGCAGGTAAGTCTGTGGGACGTAATCGGATTTTTTGGATCTTTTATGAAGTCCGTTGAGTTAGTTATGTGATTCGGATTTTCCAGTGAGGGATTGTGTTAGGAAGCGGGATAAGTTGTATGTCGGGGAGTGTATGGCGTTGACAATCTAATCGGTCTAAGGAGGATGTTTGATTTGTGTACTTTTGGTAGTCCGTATAGTCTTGGTGGGAGAGGATTTGTAGGTTTTAATTGATTTTACTGGGAATGTTGCTTTTTTTCACCAGGATCTTGTTCTGCGCGATTGTATTAGTTGGATTTTTGTCAAGCTTTTTGTGTGCTTTGTCCGAGAGAAGTTCATCTTTTTCTTATAGTCTGATATATTCATGACTACTGTCATGTTGTCTTTGTTGGCTTGAAGCACGATGATGTCTGTGTTCCTGTTCAGGTCTTGAAGGGCCAATCGCTCTTATCCAGTGATGTTTGGTAGAGGGAAACGATATTACCTATATATATGCGGATATTATCTGCTTATTCTAATGGAAGTCAGTAGATGGTTGACTCTATTTGGCTGATAATCTCTTTCTTTGGAATCTTTCTAGATGCCATTGCGAAGTTAGGGCTTTTGGCAAGCGCAGATTGTGTCTTGAGATAGATCTTTGTTGAATAGGTTCTTGACGTTAAGTAGAGAGGATTGTGGATTTTTGGAGGGACAAGATTTATATATTTCTGTTTGTCTTTCAGAGGATTGTATGTGGATCTTCATAGCTTGTTCATATGTAATACGCTCTAGGATTTACCAGATTTCTCTCGGTTATTGAAGACATATCGATTTCCCCCATCTCTCTCCTCTTCTCCCACAATTCTCTTCTTTCCCCCCATCACTTCAACAAGTAACATAAAAAGAAACGGCAGAGGAAAAGCTCAATATTACGCTGTTCCTCGCCTTGATAAAGTGGATTGCAAGATTCAAACGTTGGCATTCCAAGAATGGATCTGGACACGGAAGAAACTCGCGAAATTGTTAATTGCTAATTTTTAATTGTTAAATATACTTTTAAATAATGAACGAAATTGAAAGACTAAATTCTCTTAAAGCTTGATAAAGATCAACTTTAACAAGAAAATGCCAAGGTCAAGCTGATCGGAGCTATGTCTGTTAATGTAAATGTAATATTTATAAAATATTTATTAATATTT
>NW_017259392.1:561825-572806 GCF_001594045.1 Atta colombica
CATAATGCATACAAATAATTTCGAAAATTATATTTCTTTTATCTTGTGAAATAAAAATACGTTTCATGTAAATTGCAGAGTTCTAAGAAAATTATCTATTTTATACATCTTACATGAAGCAAGAATACATTTATTTTACCTACATATCAGCCTCAGTTTTAGGATCCTGCATTTCGTATTCACCATGAAACGTAACTGCAAAAAAATATTTTAAAAATTTTATTCATTCAATACTTTAATAAATTAATAAGTTTGAACATATAATATGTTATTTAACAAGATAAACATCAGTGATAAGTGATAGATTTAGAACAGATTTAGAACAGATATAAAATACATTATATTTGAGACGTTAATATAGGATTGCAATATCAAAATTTTCAAAACTAGAAAGAAATTACAACCAAATTTTCGGATTAATTACAAACCAAAATTCTGGACAGTTCGCTTAAAACTCTAGACGCACATAAAAATGCGTGTAAATTAATAAAATTGATCAGAACAGTAAATAAATAATTATCAGTAAATAAATAATTCACATCTAATTGTTTATTAGTAGTACTATAAGCTAATTTAAAGAAATTGACCAATCTTTTATAGTCGAGTATTTTCTTCACATTCAACTGTGATTGATGCAATTTCTTACAACTTAAGGATTATTACATCTATTGTAATTAATCAGGACTAATCCGGAGACATGTCTCGCGCTACCGACGAGATACTATTGTTAAAGACGATCGCTGCTTATGGAAGTCGCGTGCCTGATTTAATTTAAATGATTAAAAATAAGAAACTAATAATACTAATTTCATGATTTATTAGTTTCGACATGTACATATATTTCAAAACTTAATAATACTCGATTGTTATTTAAAACTATGATTTTAATGTTATTATCCGAATTTGATTATCAATAGAGATGATAACTATAGAGAAAAAATTGTAATTTTTCGGCAATATATAAGATATTATAGCATTAAATCATATATGCATACTTATTTATATAATAAAAGCATTTATATAATAAAAAATCATAAATTTAATAATGTATTATTGAAATATTTATGTTAATAATCATAAATTTTTATTATTGTCGGTAACATCATCGTTCTTCAATTATTTTCCGAACCTCATTAAAAATTTGCTCAGATTCGATCTGATGGATCTTTAATAATATCTCATCGTGCTCGCGGTAAGACCCGGCCGTGTATCTTTATAACGCGAGATCTGGCCGTGTATCTTTATTACGCGAGATGTCGAATTTTCCAGTAAGACGATTATCGAATTTCAATAAGAACAGAATCTATGCTCAATCCAGACAGCACAATATGTTCAGAGAATATTCTCACAGGATACTTTCCATATATTCTAAAAACGTATGGAAAGAATATTCTTAAGATGGCTCTAAAAATGTTCTGAATGATATTAGATTATTATTCGTTTAGTTCTCAAAATATTCTAACAACATTTAAATAAATATTCTTAGAATATTTTATTTCATGCGTGAATTGGAATATTTGTATACTAAACGCATTTTATTTAAAAGATGTTTTTGGATGTTTTCTAAACATCCTTAAAATGTCTCTTCCTTGGAAGTTTATGGTACTGTATAAATATTTTTGAAAACATTCCTGTACATTCTATGAACTTCTCATACGCAGTATCCCCCCTCTTTCCCCTCCCTTTCTTTTCTCTCTCCTCCCTCTCTTATAAAAATATGATAGATCTAAATAGAGAAAATCCCACAGCTACATGGAAAAGTTTGAAAGAAGTAATAAGAGATGAATCAATTGGTTTAAAGAAGGTAGAGAATATAGATTTTGAAATATTAGATAACATTGAAGGATTCAATATAACTGATAAATTTAATATATATTACATATAGAGTATTAGTAATATAGTAAATTTGATAAATGGAGATATTAAATCTAATAATACGTTAATAAAAAAGTTATTTATTCAAGATGTCCGAGAAATCGTTTGCAATTTCGCCAAATGATTCGAGACTCAAACAGAAGGAAAAAAGAAATTAATCAATTATATAAATTATTACAAAATTATATAATCATAAATAAAAATAATATCCGGAAATAAGTCGTTTTCGAGTTATAACCACTTATATATATATATATATATGTGTGTGTGTGTGTGTGTGTGTGTGTGTGTGTGTGTGTTAAAAAAAATTTTAATTTATTTTTCATATTAACAATCATAATTTATATCTTAGCTTTAAATTTATTCGTAGTTTTAATGTAAAAGTGGTTATGTATCTTGGAAATGACTTATTTCTGGAGTTATGTTTATTTGTAGCTTTTTTTTCTTTTTAGATCCCGGATCACTTCCTCAAGTATTGCGGGCAATTTTTCGGACACTCTGTATAATTGTAATAATAGGGGAACAATAACTTTGAAATGATATACATTTTGAAATGGTCACAGTAGAATAGTTAAAGGAAATTGTTATTACCAAAAAAGAAAGATACGGATGAGGGAATAACTAGTGACATTTTAAAAGCAGCGTTTTATAATAAAGAATGAATTTGTTGATATAATAAATAGCTCCTTAAGGGAAGATTGCTGCCCAGAAGAGTGGAAAACATCTACGATTATTCCGATTCCAAAAATAGAAAAAGCTAAAAAAGTGAGTGAGGTATAGGTCTATTAATATACCAATATTTGAGAAAGTATTAGAGACAGTTGTGAAAAGACAAATAGAAGAATTTTTGGGAAACAATGATATTATAACAGAACATCAATCAGATTTTAAAAAACAATACTCCTGTGAAATAGTGATCCAACCATTACGGATAAATGGAAAGTGATAGTGAAAGAAAAAGATAAGAGTAATTTTTATGGATCTTAAACGAGCATTTGAAACAATAGAGAAAGATTATTAGGGAAATTATATCTGTATGGAATTAGAGGCATGGTTTTAAAATGGTTAAGATCATATCTAGAAAACAGAATACAGCAGTCCAATTCAATAATAAAGTTATTGTCAAAGTATTGAGTATGACAGAGTATCACAGAGATCTATTTTAAATCCGTTTATGATTTATATAAATGATATAGTCAAAATTTGTCCAGAAGAATGCAGTATAAAAATGTTTGCAGATGATACGCTAATGTAACGGAGAGAATAATGCGGAGTTAAAGAATAAAATGAACATGATATTTAGCATAATAGAAGGATGAATAAACTAAAATTAGATGCAGGAAAAATAAAAATTTATGATAGAAGTTGGCACTCTATCGATGCGTGCGAGCTCGCGCGATATGCGGATAAAAAAAAGGTACGTTTTCTCTAATTACGTCTTCACGCAAACGAGCAAGTCGTTAAATACGAAATTGGGCGCCGCTCGAGGCCGCATCAATTCATCAAATCGCAAGTTTAAAACACCTACAATCTTTCATGACAACGTGAATTTAGGATTCGAAGGACCGTGGCTTGCGCGAGGATCGACTAACTCGATTCTTTGGGGGGGCGGAGAGGGAATTTAAAGATGGAAGGAATGACAATTGTCAAGCAATGGAATTAATACACTCGATAAAAAGAGAACGAATAATTGTATTTCATAGCAGCGGTGGTGATATGTGATACAGAGAAAAATAGAACGCAAAAATCAAAAAAGAAAAAAAATAAAGAGAACAGAGATATAAATAAATACAAGACGAAGTTCGCTATCACAATTCGAACGCATAACATGTTATGCGGATGAGCCAGCCGGCTAATTTCGCGCAAAGAGTCTGATAACGCTTAGAAAAATGTCACCCGACACCCGGGACATGTGTCCCGACAATGTGTTACAACCGGCACCAATTTCACACCATGTCATGAAGATCTACGGCGCGGACACGTATTCGCAAACGATCGTCCCACAATACGATATATTGTTCCCTCTCACGCTCCGCGGTCTCCAGGAGGCTCTTTCCATACGCTATGCTCAATTCTTAATATCCACTCGTAACTCAAGGGTAACGCTCAATTCTTAATATCCATTTTCTCACGCTTGGGACTGGCTAAGCTATCAACGACACCAAGAAATGCGCCTCAATTTCAGGACGTATGTGAACACGAAAGCGTGGCGATCATAGAGTGTGAGTACGACTTTCCCCAGGCTGCACGCGGCTTCACAAATAACAAACAATCTCACCGAGATCTAGATCGTCGCCTACACAGCAGCTCTTTCCTCGGAAACGTCCTTTTGATCGCGTGCCTTCGCATCGCCGGATCGCCGAAAAGAGTGCGACTGAATCGCGATCGATACGTGATTAATTCGCGTCCCCCCCCCCCCATCCCGAGGAGTGCGTTGAGCCATCGCGCCATATCCAAGAAGAAGGACTCGCACGCAGGGTTGAGTCGTGACCCCGTGAAATGCTTGGCCGATGCTCTCCGGCAGCGATATTGGTTGCGGATTTGCTGCGCGACAGTGAGAAGCCTACCGCAGTATTCTGATATGTTCTGGTATGTATGACCGATGACTCCCCTGGCCTTCCTCAGGATGGTCGTTTCGTCGCATCGATCCTCCACATTTTCAGGGCGTTCTCGTGCTCCCAAATTGCGGATTGCTCATGTGTCGGCCCTACTCGCTATCGGCGACCGTTCGTCTGGCGCTTTCCTCTTGACCTGCGATCATTCCAAAAATTCAACCGGAATTATAATATTGTCTTATGTGATAAATGTGGCCTCCTGGAGGATCTCGATCATTCGCCAACTCTTTTCAGCCCTACTTTACACGCGATTTTGCGCTTTGTGACAACGGAAGAACGCTGCGACGGCAAAGTATAAGGAAAAAGCTGAGCAGTAATATCACGCTAAAATGTTTGGATGGAGCTGTAATAATAGAACAGATAGAAACAATGAAGTAGGAATAGTCATTGATGATAGACTTCGATTTAAAGATCACTATGATTATATGCTAAAGAAAATTGGAAAAAATCGAGTTTTTTAATAGAATAGGTAATTTTATATCGATTTATACTGGATGTATTGTATATAAAATAATCATAGCATCTTACTTTGAATATTATACAACGCTCTTAATTGATATGGGAGAAACACAGCTGAGCAAATTGCAGAAGGTGCAAAACTGAACTATGAGATAAAATTCCACAAAACAAAAAATGCACATAAGAATATATTTTATGAAGAAGTGAAAACGTAAATGCCTTATCATATGAAATGAAGCAATAAAACTTGAGCTATTTAAAAGAGTATTAAAAGAATATATGTTGGGCAAAAATGCCCAACATATTTATTCAATTTATTCAAAGCTCAAAGAGCTGCAATTTTGTTAAAAAATGAAATTTAAATTAAAAAAAAAGATTTTAAAGCTTGAAATCTATACTTTCGAATGATTATTTTTTGAATTTATGTGAATTTTATAATTTTTACATATAGAAAACTATAAGTTAAACAAAATGAAAAATTTTTTCTTCTTTGTAAGCCTGTCATATCCAAGAAAAATTTGCAAAATTTTTTTAATTTCTAATGTAAAAGCTTAATTTGCCCTATAAAATCATTTTTAAAAAATGTCCCTACAATTTTTGTTACTAAGTCATTGCAAATTAAGTAAAAAGAATACTTTGACTACTCATAACTCCGTCAAAACCGTCACAATTTAAAAAATAGATTCTTAAATAGATTCTTAAATTCTACTATCCGATAGAATAAGATTTATATTTTACTTATTTTTAATAAAAATAGCAGCTGTTTGAATTTTGAATAATAAATTGGGCAGCGAATTTTTGTCACCCAATAATATTTAATGTTACTTACAATTAAATTTAGAGAGAAGATTATGTATTATTTGTTTTGTGTTCTGTATTTTAAAATAGCGGAGAAAGCTAGTAAAGATTCATTCGTTCATTCTCTCTCTCTCTCTCTCTCCCTTCCTCTCCCTCCCCCCCTCGCCTCCTCTATCGCGTTGAGATGTCGAGAGAAGGCAGAACAACGGCGAAATTTACAGACGACAGTGAGAGCCACGTAAACATAAATAAGAGATCAGCTATTAGGAAATAAAATAAATCTGATATATCTAATATATCGAATATGTCAGATGTGTCCGAAAAGAGCATTTCTAGGGAATGTGAAAATAAAGAGAATTAATAATAAATGAATTAAAAGAAACAATAGAAAGACATTATGATCGCTAAATTCTTGTTATGTTATAAAAAAACAGCGGATAAAAGAGCACGGCTTTCCAGATTTGTAGGGAGTTTCTTGAAATGACGATAACATTGAAATGTTTGTTAGAGAATACAACGGTGAAGCAGATAAAGTTAAATCGGCAGTACATGAAATTCTTAATGATTACAACAGCACTGAAATCTCAGAAATAATTAAGATGAAAAAGATTGACAATATATATAATATATTACCAAGACGTCTGCTCCATATGCATCAATAGCAAATAAAAAAATGCTGGAGGTGTCTCGACAGGACCCTAAGAGTCCAGACTCCAGACTCCTTTAAAATAATACTAGATGAAAAGCACATGGAAAAGTATAATTTGTCGCTAGAAATCAGGACCATGTATAAAGCCTTGAGGTCTTCTGATTGCATTGAAAATTAATAAGGTTTCAAATACAAGGAGAAATGGTATTAAAATAGAAGCCATTGCACCGAATTTAGAAAAAAATAAAAGTGCATAAAAGTGCACCCTAATTTTGTAAAGATGGGTTTGAAGGTTGTAAAGAACGACAATTATAATTCAAGATTAATTGTACATGGAATCCTGGTGGAGCACCTGAAGAAATAAGAGAAGACATTATAGCACAGAATTTTACTGCTCATATAAATGCAGAACTGAAAGTCATATATATTTATAAACCTAAAATAATAAATTTACAAGCTGCGCCTTGGAAATTTCTTCTGAAGTACCAGGTATATAAACTTAAATCCGCTGTTTGCTCATAGGTGGCATTAGTGAGTACAAAGCTATTCTGGGCACACAACACTTTTTTTATGTGTTTGATATCTGTCAACATTAACCAGTGTACGTCATCAGCAATTTCATACAATATACATTTTTTCTTTCGTAATCATGTCTAGTTTTTTGCTAAAAAAAAAAAGCATATGCGGGAAGCTTTGCTTTTTTGTTTCAATTTGAAGAAATCGGCTGCCGAATCGCATCGAATGCTTGTGGAGGCCTATGGCGACAATGCTTTATCGGAAACAACGTGCAGAGATTGGTTTCGCCGGTTCAATGACGACAATTTTGACCTGAGTGATAAGAAGTGTGAAAATCGGCCCAGGAAGGTTGAGGACTGTCAATTGCAGGCTCTTTTGGACAAGGACGATACCCAATCGCAAAAAATGTTTGCCGAGCAATTGGGTGTTTCTCAAGCAGCCATTTCCATGCGGCTACATGCCTTGGGAAAGGTTCAAAAGATCAGAAAAGATCAGGGTGCCATATGAACTAAACGATAGGCAGATGGAGCGACGCCAAAACACATGCCAAATTCTGTTTGTCGGACAAAAAAGAAAGTCGTTCCTGCATCGGATTGTGACAGGCGATGAAAAGTGGATCTATTTTCAGAATCCTAAACGCAAGAAATCTTGGATTGATCCCGTCCAACCATCAACATCTTCCTCAAGACCAAATCGCTTCGGACGGAAAACGATGCTGTGCGTTTGGTGGGATCAGGAGGGTGTCATCTACTACGAGTTGTTAAAACCTGGTGAAACTGTTAATGCTTACCGCTACCAACAACTGATTAAATTGCACCGTGCTCTGCGTGAAAAAAGGCTGCTTTATCGGAAAAGACATGACAAGCTGATTTTCCTCCACGACAATGCACCATCGCACATGTCAACAATGGTCCAAAACTTCTTAGAGACACAACAGGGAAGTGCTACCCCATCCCGCTTACTCGCCAGACCTGGCATCTTTTGACTATTACTTGTTTTCGTCGATGGGCCACGCGCTCGCTGAGTGGCACTTCGATTCTTACGAAGATGTCCGAAAATGGCTTGATGAGTGGTTTGCCTCGAAAGATGAGGAATTTTTTTGGCATGGTATACACAAATTGCCCGAAAGATGGGAAAAATGTATAGTTAGCGAGAACAAGTATTTTGAATAAATTTGCTTCCTAGGAAAAAAAAATATGTTTTTCTGACTAAAAAACAGCGGATTTAAGTTTATACACCTGGACGTACATAAGCATTTTATTGACAGTGGTCGAATATATCTGAGGCACTCGACGTGTACATTTACAGATCATAAAAGAATACTGCAATGTTATAAGTGCTTAATGTTTGGTTACATTATTAACAATGAGTCTAATATTTTAAGATTTTTCAATTAAAGCTATGTTATACTATAACGAATGCTCTGTTATAACAGAATGACTGGATGAATGTACTTTCTTATTAATATATTTATTCTCGTGTTGAGTTTTCTCCTAGTCTGTCACACATAAAAAGTGTCGCAATCATTACATAAAATCTTATACACTACGTTATTATTGTGTAAAAAATTCTTTCCTGTCTTTATGTACTTTAATAAATTTGTTGAACTTGTTGCATCTATAACCCACATTATAGACTACTTTATTAATCATATATATGGCGAATTGTGTAACACCATGGATAAATGGAAGCACAAAGAATTTTTTCATATTAGTATTTTCATGATCATAGCTTTGCAAATTTCTGTGTACAAATCTTGGTGAGAGAAACTTTTTGAGTTGATCTATTTAAATATCATTTCTAATGGATATCCATTATTTAGAAGTACTTCAATCATTTTCAAATTTTTCTAATAGAATTTTGATTGTAAAAGTAAAATTGATCGATTAAGCAGATACCCTCATATATTATATATGATACCCATCTTGTGACATCGTGGTTAGACAAATAAGATAGGTACCTCCTCAAGTAAATCTTTTTTTGAAACCAATTCACATTTATGTATTATATCATCCTCTACTATCAACAAAAGAGCAAGAAAACTTATTCTTTGATTTTCTTCATATTCTATAGTGAATTATAATCGTTTATGTATGTTATTAAAAGTTTTATGAATAGATGATCAAATTAAATGAAGCAGCCATGATTATGTCGTCCACATATTGGAAATAAAAGCTGACAGTAATATATTAGTACTCAGCATATTCAGAGTCTTCTCCTCAAGATCCCGCATGATTAAGTCAACCACAATAGGCGAGGATATTCCATCGGAATCCCATACGTCTGTTTGTATATAACATTCTTAAATTTAAAATAGGTGGCAGACAAAACTCGAGAGCCTTCATAAATTCGGTCTTAGGAATGAAATATTATTGAAATATTATTTTCTATATATTGCCACCATTTATTAATGCTGTCGATTACGAGATCTTGAAGGATCATTAATAAATAAAGATGTAATATCCAATAAAATTAAGATGTCAAACTCATTGATTCTCTTTCCTCTTTCAGAAAGTTGCTTGAAAAGATCGAAATTGTTAGGTGCCTCCTAGCTAACTCGTTCCCCTAACTGCTCCCCTAGGATTATTCTGTAGTATATTTTTAGTAATTATCTTATGCAAGAGTACAGCCAAGGAATACAATGCTGTGTTAAAGGACGAGATAATAATTCTGAGCGGATGATTATCTTTGTCAATTTTGCAAAGAAATAAGAAATGCCAAAGAAAGACAGGAAGCGAAGGAACGAAGAGATAATTGTGTACTTTTCGAAATGTAATCACTGTCCAATCATTTTTTTAACATGGCACTCAAGTTTCTTTCAATGTTTTAATGGGATCCTTCTTAACTACGGTATATGTATTCTATTCTGCAATGATTCCTCCATTTTTTTGTATTCATTTCTAATGCAATCGTGATGTTCTCTTTGTCTGCACGGGTGAATATGACGTTAGAATTCATTTTATAAAACAATGTCGCTGTTTTATATAATGATAAAATTTCCCTCTCAATGTTTGTGTTATAATTATTAACCGTGAAATCACCAAGTTTGGGAACAACTACTGCTCGAATCTTGCTTTTATAAGTATCATTAAAATTCTGATTATTATTTTCATTTTAGCCTACCTCACTGTTAATTCTGGAACAACAGCGAAATTCTAGGTGTTATGAATCTCACTTTTTCAATATTCTTCTTTTGATATAGCCAATTAAATTTCTCTTTGTGCAAGACTTGCCTCAAACGAAAATTATTAAAGATAGTATGGTGTTTTCTAAATGTCTCTCCAAATATATAAAGGACTTTATATAAGCGACATTATGGTACTTTATCTTTATTTAACTTCAAATTATTATAAAAATTAATTCAATATGTATAATTCTGCGACACTTTTAATAATAGTCATAATTCTTGTTAACCGTTTAATAGCTTTACACCACGTGGATGTTACATACATCTTTCGTATATACCATTTTTTAGACTAGAAATAATGTTACCACTAAGTTATTGACTGGACTTTCTTTTCTGATTACATTGACTATCCTTTCTCGCTGTTAATCGAAGAATTGGTTTGGATCTACAATTTGTATACATTTTTTATAATTTGACTCAATATAACATGGTTGAATTTGTAACACATATTGTGATTGTGGATTGATTCGATTAATAATTTTTTACTGTTATCGAAATTAATTTCTAAGTTTTTAATATGTCTATATAAATTATTGTTTAGGGGTTTTTATTTCATTTATAAACACGGCTGATGAGAACATAGTATGGTCGAAACGTTCCGTGAAATTATAACAAAAGAATAATAAAGTTTATTGTTTACACCTTTCAGAGCTAGTTTATTGAAATAACTTGATAGAAACCTTCCTCATTTTATTTGAAATTTATACGAGCGAATTATCTAATATATTTTCTATTGTAATTATCTAATATACTATATTTGTAAGCATTCGAACTGCGCGCGTTTTCCGGATTTATAAACTCAATTAAACTATGGTACAAATATATATGTGTGTGTGTGTGTGTGTGTGTGTGTGTGTGTGTGTGTGTGTGTGTGTGTGTGTG
>NW_017259392.1:572822-590653 GCF_001594045.1 Atta colombica
GAGAGAGAGAGAGAGAGAGAGAGAGAGAGAGAGAGAGAGAGAGAGAGACCTATAACAGAGATAAATATTAACGTTCAATTTGAAAATGCTATCCGTTCCAGTACTTTCTTTGTTTTATATAACACTCTGCAGCCAAAGACACGCATTATCCTGGACATCGTGCCAGGAAGTGGTACTGAATTTTAATCAGATAACCTAAAATTTCCGTATACTTAAATTTTGATTATTGTTTAAATTTTGATTACTGTTTAAATTGTCATTTTTTCGTTCAATTTGTTTCATATGACTCTGATATTAATTAATTTTTAATTCTCTATCTTATTTTGAATCCTATTACTGATTTTTTATGAATTTAATTAATTTTATTAAATATTAGGATGGGGTAAATATTAATAGATTTTAGAGCAAGTTACAACACTGTTAATTAATACCTCGTGATTAGTTTTAGAATGTAAAAAGAAAAGTTTTTAATGAAAATGATCAAGAAGAACGGTTTGCATTATGTATGGTGAGGTCTATGAAGATAATGGATAATTCCTGGCGAGGAGTGGGTGTAATGTATTGTGTAAACAATAGGCTCATATGAAATGCGTAAAAGATAACACTACCTGATTTGTATTTATCATACTTTATTTGTATTTATCATTCTGATGATGAATAGTCGTGATTGTTTAATAAGTTTATTAAATCGAAAATCGATTAATATAATAAAAATACTATGCTATGATTTTTCTTCATTCAAATAATAATAATATAATGTTACATGTTAAATACCAATGTTTTTTGCTTTTTAAAGAGGTTTATGCGATATTTTTGTTAATAAATCAGTTTATTAAATCAAAGTCTGATTAATATAATAAGAACTATATGTTGTGATTATGTTTCTAAATAATACATAATATGATATTACATAATACGTAATATAATGTTACTAGCTATATTTAATGAATAATCAATGTACCATAATCTTTTTTGTTATAAGCAAATAATTGTTTTGTATATAATCACATCATTTAATTAACCTCAAATAAAAAATCCTATAAAATAAAAATATCTAATAATATTAAATATAAAATATCTAGTAATATCTAGTAATATTAATGTACATCTCATATGTTAATAATTATCCCTGGATTGTTTAGTCTTGCCTCAAATACGGGGCAAAAATTAACATGACACTCTTTCCAAAAATAGTGTCTTGCCGAAAACTCATTATTTAAAAAAAAATCCTTATTTAACTATTCAATAATTAATCATATTACCACTTACAAAAAGCAATAATATATCCAAATAATATCTGAATTCGAAATTACAGTTGCTTTTTCAAAGTGTTAATTATAGCCCGGGTCTTCTCTACTAATTCATTGAATTACTCAACACATTGAATTACTTAAGTATTAAAGATCCAGCTTCAACCGGTATAATTAATTTCTAGTTTATATTGTATTCTCCCATGTATGGTCT
This sequence comes from Atta colombica, assembly GCF_001594045.1. Lineage (NCBI taxonomy): Eukaryota > Metazoa > Arthropoda > Insecta > Hymenoptera > Formicidae > Atta > Atta colombica. The sequence continues at coordinate 574,287 of NW_017259392.1, forward strand.
AAAAATAAAATTCTTATTATTCATAATTGTTCAATAAAACTGCGTTCGAAAATATCACCCGAATGCCTCCCTCCCCGTGTATCATCTTATCCTTGTTTAACATTGGGTGAACAATAGGAATAAAATGATACACGGGGACACACAGGATGTTTCCGAATACAACCTTACTAGGGAATTTGCTCACTTTTGTAATTTTCATCTCATTTCAAGATACACAATCTCCCTTAAGGGGATCCTAAAGCCGTCTGTATTACTGACTAAATCGTAATTCTTGTAACAATTACTTTTTTCCTCTTTTACAGATTTGCAAAAAAAAGACCTTCTTTTTGACTGAACTTTTGCACAATTCGTCTTTCTTCCTCTTCTTTTTTCTTGAAGAGAAAAGGAAGATGAAGTGGTGCAAAAGTTCAGTAAAAAACAGGTCTAATGTGTCGCTCTGCCCCGCGAACCGAGATATTAAGCATTAAAAGTTGACGACTATTGAATTAGGAAATCTATCAACCATAAAGTATTGTGATGCAAGCATCCGCTGCGATTACATTTTCATACTCTATTATGTATTTTAAGTACTTTTCTTGTAAAAAAGAGCACGACATTTGAACTAAATAATCAAATTAAGTGCAATAGGATCGACGAGATATACTATTAAAAACAGTCGACAAACGTGAGTATTAATGGGATAATTGAAGAATGATGACATTACAGAGGAAAAAAGAAATTGTTACAATTAATAAAAATTTACGATTATTAACATACTTCGATAATTTAATACTAAATCCGTGATTTTTTATTATATAAATCGAGTATTAAGTTTTAAACATATGAGGGTGAATTAAATATAAACTGAATTTATTCTTTTTTAAATTTATTGAAGCACTATAAAAATACGTACAAAATTATTTCTCTACATAATCCCCTTAAATCCAATTGTTCCACCTTTTAGTAAACCTTTACCTGTTGGATAAATAGCAAGATTACCCAATTACATGCGCGGATTTCCAGATTTATCTAACAGGTAAAATTTTTCAAAAGATGGAATAACCGGTCCTTAGAAACAATTTTTCTCAATAGGATTAGATAGTATTTTTATTTCGCTATCGTAAAATAAAGGTTGTGACACCAGTCAATTACGCAAGAATACTTCGACAGCAATATTATCATTAAATCCTCCAAGTGCTTCTTTTAATAAAACGATAATCACAGGGCGAATCCGGAGAATATTCCAGTGTAGTCCAGAAAAAATTCTCAATTTTTTGTCAAGTTTGGACAATTATATAGAGCCGGGCATTGTTGTGTAGCAGGATAAATCTCGTATTGGAAATTCGCATCTTTTCCGAAGATATGCGAGTTTTGTTTCGTTCAAAAGTTGGCAGTAGTATGCGGCGTTCACAATACAATGTTCATGGAGAAACTCAATGTACAAAATTCCTTTGAAATAAAAAAATACAGTTGCAGAAACTTTTCCTGAGCTGAAACTGACATCGATGAGCTTTATTTTCAACTACTTCTCGTCTTTCTAAAAATTGTTAGTGCCACGCGTATACTTGAGTCTTCTTAAGATGTTGTTCCCGAATTGTGCCTTAAACTTTCTCAAAATTTTGAACAGTTTTACATCCTCTATCGTAAGAAATTTGATAATAATTCTTGATAATAACTATTAAAGCTCAAAAAGATCTGTGCCCACATTATTTAAAAAATAATGTAGTATACAAAATCAATTGTAAAGATTGTTATGCGCCTTATATTGGTCAAACAGGAAGACAACTTAAGACGAGAATTACAGAACACCGTAACTATATAAACTGGAAAACTTTCAATTTTTCGGTAATAACCGAACATAGATTATAATTCAAACATGAATTTGATTGGGATAACATTTTAATTATAGATGAAGAACCGTGCTATAGTAAAAAAGTAAACGTTTAAATGATTGTAAACGTTAAAATGAAATTTTTGAAATGATTAATATTAAAAAACAGAAAAATAGTTTAAATCTACAGACAGATACTATAGATCTTCATAAATCATATTTACCAATAATAAATACTGTATGACTTTGCATCACTGGTACTGCGTAAATTCTGCTAGTCTTTGTTTAATCGTCGCTTATCTTTTGTAACGTTCACATGTATTAGTCTGACCATCTTGTTTGTTAAATTATGCGATTGATTCTTTTTACATAAAAGAATGTTGTTAATCATCACTGGACATATGTTTTAACATTATCATATTTTGTTACTTCTTTGGTGAATTTTATTTTGATTGACGTTTGTATAAATTAGTTTGAATTGTTCTTAATTTTCTCATATTCACAGATTCATTGAAATTTTAACATTCAGTCGATCAGCTATTTGGGAACAATTTCTATTTGTCAACGTATTATACAATCCATCGGAGATCGTTAATTTATCTTTACTTGGTATTATCATTTCACTCGTCTGCGGGTTGCTATTATAAATTTGAAGATGGCTCGATCAAGAAGCCGAAACATATAATTATTGTTTGATTAAATCATCGAGATAGTTTGTTGTTCTATTTTATATGTTATATCATCAAGATTTTTAGAGAAATGATATCGAGAATCTGTATTATATATATATGTTTTTATATTCAATTTTTATTTATTTTTGACTCTTATATGCTCTTTACTTAGGTTTATTTTTATTTGATAACAATCTTTAATATAATTTTAGATTTGATAATAACCTATTGCGCAATGGACGAGAGTATCTCTTGTTCTGACATAGTGATACTGACTAAAGGAATGGTAGTATGGACCCTAACTAACGCTTAGAAGCCTCTCTTTGTTCACCTCACAGCATGTACAAAACTAAATCCGATTTATATTTGATTCATCTCTTATATATAAGGGAAATCATGGGTCATCGATTGTTTAACATAATCTAAAATTTAAATTAATACTACTGGTACGACTGTTACTTCGTATTATGCCCATACTTTTTATCTGAGTGGCAGTGATTAAATTCCATTGCATCGAGAAACATCGATCGTTAATGGTTTTCGTGATGCAATAGTAACTCTTTAACCGCATAAAAATGTTTTAATATTGTTTTTGCAGTAGAACATTCATGTATGAAGAAAGTGCAAGTTTTTTGCGCATCTTTTCTCATTTTACTACTTTACTACTTTACAGTAATAATCTAACATTTATTTTTTATTAAATGTTTAATTAAATGTAAAATTGAGATATCGGGCTATACATTAAATATAAGATGAAACAGGACAATACAGAAAGTACTATATGTATTCAAAGGGCAATTTATCCTTCTAAGCAATTAATTTTATTTTCTCGTAATAAATTTTTTATCTTATATCAATGATTATATTATATCAATGATTATTTCTCATTTATTTTCTTATAATTTTCTATTGTGTTATTTAATTAATTGTAATTATATTTTATTAGTGACATATTAGTGACTATGCTAAGAATATGTAAGTAATTGAAAATACTTTTCAATTTTTGTCACCATTACTTCATCCTATTATTTTGTGTGTGACTTATAGTATCTCGGGGATGAGACACCATGGGTCATTTTTAAAAAAATATATTTGTATTTTTTTCTTAAAACTAATAAATATTTATTAAATATATTTATTAAATTTTAAAATGCATTGTGCTTTAATTATTAAAAAAAAAGACACAAAAATTTTTATATTTAGATACTTTTAAGAGTTTGAATTTTTGTGACTTATGGTGCCCCGGTCTCTCCTATACATGTCTACAAAACTAATAAATCATGAAATTAATACCATATTATTAGTTTTTATTTTTCTTACTTTTCTTCTTCTTACTTTTAATCACTTAAATTTTAACAGTTACGCTAACTTCCATAAGTGCCGATCATCTTTATAGATAATACCTTGTTAGTGATAATAGTTAGTGATAAAAAAATTAGAATAATTACTTAGAATGATTCTTCCTTCTCACCTCTCCTAAAATTTTAATATTGGTTTACAAACACAAATTCACTACCTTAAAAACACAAATTCACTGCTTTAAACATACAAATTCTTTGCATTAGCAGTGTTTGAAGCAGTTTTTAAAGCAGAGAATTTTGGTTTTTAATGTGGTTCTTTAGTGCCGAAAATTTGAGATGCCTCACCAGGACCCATCCAAAATTACAAATATCTGTATAATTTGAATAAAATATTAAAGTATGTGTATTTTAATGAAATAGTAGAACATACAATAATAAATCAAAAGCTATATCTTCATTGAACGAAAACAAGATGAGATTATAACCGGTATTCATAGTCGAATCTTATATTTAAGATCGTCTTAAGTACAGTCTTAAGAAGTTACGAACCAATCAGAGAGCCGTATTAGCGTCTTAAGACATTACTTAAGACAGTCTTGAAATAAGAATGGACTATAAATATCGCTTTATTGTCTGCTTTTTAAGGTTAAATTTATATGCAAATTTATATATACATAAATATCTTTCCAGAATGGCCGTTGCCCTATTATTTTTTTATCACCATTAAAAATCGTAATTTTTAAAACTCGTTTTTTTATTATCTCATTTTTGAGAAAAATCTATGGTAAGATTCGTACAGTTAGTTAAAGAAGTATCTGCGAGCCTTATCTATCACTAAGTAAAAGGTTACATTTTCATTTTTTCTCTTTTATTATTTCATTAACCTACTATAGAATTTTGCATATGCCAATTTCGGTATTTCAACTTCATTATATAAAAAAATTAGACATTTCTATAATAAATCGATTTACTAAAGAACTATCTTAAAGCAGTGAATTTTAGTGTTTTTAAAGTACTAGAATTTGAGATTGTAAAGCAATGATTTTTTTGGTAATTATTTAGAATAACTCCCACTCTTTAAATCTTAATAAAAATAAACTTATTCGATATGTTTTCACTCAAAAAATCACGAAAGAATCTGACAAAAAACACGGCAATCAGTCTCGTGAATCAAGTTATTAAGCGTTAAATTTGGAGACTTTAGAGATTAAGATATCTATTATCCCGATACAATACAGCACTATGTATATGTTCTGCATTAATTACACAAATCATTGCTTTAAAAACACAAATTCACTTAATGCAAAGAATTTGTGTGCTTAAAGCAATGAATTTTTTTTTATAAAGCAGTGAATTTGTGTTTGTAAAGCACAATGAATTTGTAAAGTAGTGAATTTGCGTTTTTAAAGTAGTGAATTTGTGTTTTTAAAGCAGTGAATTTGTATTTTTAAAGCAGTGAATTTATTTTAAAGCAGAGAATTTGTATTTTTAAAGCAGTGAATTTGTGTAATTAACACAAAACGTATAGTGTTATGTTGAGTTGGGATGACAGATATCTTAATCTCTAAAATCTCCAACTTTAATGCTTAATAACTCGATTTACGAAGCCGACCGTCGTGTTTTTGCCAAAGTTTTTCGTTTTGAAAACACGTCGAATAAGTATATTTTTATTAAGATTTAAGGTGGGTGGGAGGAAGAGATTATTCTAAATAATTACCATTTTTTTTTTAAAGGTAACGACAATACATGCTCCCATTACACTGCATGACAGATTTCTTAACTTCAATAATCGACTTTAACGCTTAATATCTCGATTCGCGAGATTGAGCGATACTTTTTTCTGCCAGATTCGTTCACTTCGTACAAAAACGCGTCGAATAAGCCTAATCATTTCACTGAAATCAACGATCAATTTCGATCTGAAATCGGTGAGAAAGCTGCCTTCTTCAATTATCCCCAATTTTTGAGCTCCGGAGACTGAACTGTATAATTATTACTTTTTCCAACAGATTTGACTTCTAAGGATACGTCAACGCGATGCTACAAACGCTTTGAAGTGTTTTTTAATTGGTCAGTTCGTAAAATTCTTTCTCCTAACTGGTCCATCAAATGCTTCAAAGCATTTGTAGTGTATGTATTTATTTGTGACCACAGTCTAAGTAGCAATTAATAATTTTTTAACAGTAGGATATGACCAACCTTTAGATGTATGAATTTTGTGATTAGATAGCTTAATCAAATGGCTTATTGGAGTACACATTCTTTGCTTCGTATAGAATAGATATAGTTGCCGTAGAACAAACATTATTTTTAATACGCTATTTCATACAAGATATTGAAACACTTTAAAACCAAATCAACGGCGATATTCAAAAACAAACCGGGAAGAGCAAAATACACAAGCAAAAATATTGGTTATACTGCACCGCAACAGAGAAACAAGACTGAGAATAAAGAGGATTAAATAGAGCGGAATATGATGTAAAAATACAGGGAGAAATGTTTCCGCGAATGCGCAATAGGAGTTTGGACCCAAATTTGATTGGCTATTCCAGTATGCTACTGCTATTGGCTGCTTTTCAATTAGAACACAGAACATTAAAATATGTATTCATGGTGTCGCTTGTCGCTCATTCAGCGACACATAAGTCACGTGATTTCATATGCTAACCTGGTGTTGTTCATATAAATGGACTAGCAGCGATAAATTTTTGATAATTATATTAATTTTGTTGTGTAAAGTGCTGTAAAGTCCAAAATATCATATCAAAAATAATATTACGATTGGACCTGTCAAATTGATGCAATTGTACACAACAAAAATAAAATGAAACTACGACAAAATAGACTAATAGTATATATGCATTAATGAATGTACAAATTTAAAAAGAAAATATAAAAAAAAAAGATTTTTCTTTATTTGAAAGATGACGTGAATATAGATTGGAAAAAAATTATTAAATTATCAACAAATCAATGCACATAACTAATCATGTGCACTGAACTATATATACACTGGAATGGGCATTGAGGAAAATTTGTGGCCGCAATTGATCAGCCGCCATTTTAATTGGGATGATATTTCAGCGAATTAGAAACGTTTGCTGCGCGCGCTGCGATCGATATATCGATGTACTATCGATGTATAGAAATCTATATGGACATGAATGGTATATAAATAAAAATAATGTTACTTCAGTTTTATTAGTTTCATTCAATAAAAATTTGTTCATTCATAAAAAATTCAAAAAAATTGAATTACATTCAATAAAATAACATTAATAATACTTTTCATATCCTATATCGTTAACACATGTGCAGAAATTGATACATTCACAAAAATTCACAAAAATTCTTTGGGAGTACAAATTAGTTTGATCCTTTTCTCTAAAGACTGGCTCCAGCTGTTGTGAATGGTTCATAGTGATTTTGGCGGTTTCAGAGAGGAACATCTGCTAATAATATTCAGTTTGCTTTGAGTTTCATACAAAAACCTTGATTTTTACTGTGTTTGAAATATCGAATTTTGTGTTAACCAAGCAATATTTGCGGGAGATTTTGATTTTCTGCTTTAATTAGAAGAAAAGTGCGGCTGAAGCTCATTGAATGCTTGTCGAAGTTTATGGTGACACTGCTCCAACTGATAAATCATGTAGGGAATGGTTTCGACGTTTCAAGAATGGAGATTTCAGCGTTGAAGACAAGCCTCGCTCTGGACAGCCAAAAAAATTCGAAGACAAAGAATTAGAGGCATTACTCGAAGAAGATCAGAGTCAAACGCAAGAGGAATCTTACAGAATCATTGGGAGTAATCAACAAGTCGTTTCTGTACAATTAAGAGCCATGGGAATGATTCAAAAACAAGGGGGCTTTAAACCGAGAGATGTTGAAAGGCGATTTTTTACTTGCGAACAGCTGATTCAAAGACAACAGAGAAAAGATTTTTTGCATCGGATTGTGACTGAAGATGAGAAGTAGATATTTTACGACAACCTCAAGAAGAAAAAATACTACGCTAAGTCCGGTCAATCGTTGCCTCAACACCACGACCGAACATTCATGGTTCGAAGATCATGCTCTGTATCTGGTAGGACCAAAAAGGTCTTGTTTATTATGAGCTGCTGAAATCTGGCGATTCCATTACGGGCGATCGGTATCAGCTACAATTGATTTGTTTGAGTCGTGCATTGCGAGAAAAACGGCCGAAATATGAGCAAAGACATGATAAAGTTATTCTTCTTCATGTCAACGCTCGGCCTCATGTCGCTAAAGTCGTTAAAAAATATTTGGAAACGCTCAAATGAGATGTTTTACCGCACCCGCCGTATTCTCCGGAACATTGCTCCTTCTGATTACTGGTTGTTCCAAAAGATGCAGCAAGTCACCGGTTCACTTCTTTCGCAGAAATCGAAAATTGGATCGCCTCCAAAGACGTCATTTTTTCGAAATGGAATTCGAAAATTGCCTGAGAGATGGGAAAAAGTAATAGGCAGCGATGGACAATACTTTAATTGATCTGTTCATTCATTTTGTTTTGAAATAAATGCATTTTTGAACGGATCGAACTAATTTGTACTCCCAATATGAAATGAAATGCCCTTTTTACTTCTTTCCTCATTTCCTCACAGTACTTCATGTTCATGCTTTGCATATTTTACAATTATGCGATTTTATAATCTTTCAAATATAATTCCACATTACACATGATGACATATGCTTTTACTGACATATGCGTCTCACTAAAGAACACTAAACATAAGTGCACATGAGCCTGAAAGTTTCTGATTCGCTCTTATATTGACCAAATTAAAATGGCTAATTAATTGGTGCCACGATTTTCTATGCTTTACAGCGAAGATGCCCATTTCAGTGTATATATAGGGCTATATTCGGAAACATCACTTGTTGGTGTATTTCGATGACTTCAGTGGAGAAGTAGTGGGGATATTATGTGCCTTTGCGTAATGAGTATTCCCGAATGGCTTCCGTGGCATCTCAATTCTACCTCACCGCTCACGTTTAACCCTAATCTCGAACTAAACAATTCATTGGTGAAGAAAGGCAGTGGAATGATTGTAAAGAGGAACGATGGCGGTATATGATTGTAAAAAGAAAGGAATATAAGTCGTTCCTTCCAAATTTCGAATTTCAATTGATCGATCATAAAACATGATGCATAAGAAAATCAACCAATCAGATTTTTTTAATTCATGGAAAGGAAGGAAATAAAGGACTTTGATTAGTTTATTTTCTTATGCCTCATGTGTTATGCAAGAGTGCTCCCCGCTTTTAGGGCTGCCGTACATAAAATTTCGCAACAGTGACCGTAAACTTAAGCCGATGAACCAATTAGGATATTGCTTTAGATGTACATAATGTAACAGAAATAAAAATAACAGTAAACTTATCCATAACTTTGTAATAAGATGAATTTCAATCGATTGAAATCGCCTTATGTATAAATTTACTGCTACTTTTATTTCCTTTAGAGTAGATTTAAAGCAATATCTTAATTGGCTTATCGACTTAAGTTCTTAGTCCGGATCTACAATTGGTGATTTATGCCTCAAGCCATAAGAAATGACGAATTATAGTACAAGGAGAATAATCAATTGCGATTCGTTCATTTCTTACGGCTTAAGGTTTAAAAATCTATTATACATCCGGACTTAAGATTACTGTTACAGAAATTTTGTCTGCGGCATCATTAAGGGCTGCTTTTATTCTATGAGCTGTAGTATACGTTGCGTGCACTATACAGTGTGTGGAAATAATTGCCAAATATTTGATGGGCAGATAGAGCGGACTAAATTGAGTGGAAAAGCCCTCTATCATTTTGTAAGTTTTCCTAATAGTTAATGAGATATTAATCCTTAAAAATAATCGAATATTACTGCGAAGTGTATACGCCTACCGATCGCTTGGCGCGCGAGTCGTGGGGAGCGGGACTAGCCTGGCAAGCGCGCCGTCCGAACTATGAAGACAATGTGCGCGGAGCGCTTGCCAGCCAATCCCCAACTTCCAAGGCCCGCGCACCAAGCGATCGGTAGACACTTCGCAGTAGTAGGCCGGGCGAGCGCGCGTATTCGGCTATCTTTAAGGATTAATATCTCATTAACTATTGGGAAAATTTAAAAAAGGGTAGAGGATTTTTCGACTCAGTTTAGTTCGTTCTACCTGACCTGAAATATTTGGCGATTATTTCCAGACACCCTATATATTTCGAGTAAAATTTTCCTCGGAGAGTAAGTTTTGGAACGTTGCTTAAATCTACGTACTCTAATGAAATTAGAAATAGCAGTTAACTTATCCATAAGGCGAATTTCAATCAGTTGACATTCGCCTTATTGCGAGGTTATGGATAAATTTATTATTATTTCCATTTCCGTTAGATTACATAATCTAAAGCAGCATCCTTATTGATTTATCGGCTTAAGTTTACACTTTACGCATACTGTTATAGAATTTTATCTGCGGCAGCCCTTAGGCCGGAATTAGACTATGCATTAAAGATTGAGATTAAAGATTAAAGATTGAAATTTCATCAATGAGGACAAAGAAGTTTTGGCTCCTTTTGTTTTGATTGCTCAAACTTCAATCTTTCAATGTTATTCTTCAATGCGTAGTCTGATTCTAGCCTTAGGCTATATCCACACAAACTTATATATACGCATAAACGAATGCATAAAGAAAATTATCCAATCGCATTTTTTCTAAAAACGCACGTAAAATGTGATTGGATAATTTTCTTTATGCATACGTTTATGCAACTATGCAAGTTTGTTTGAATATACTTTTACAGTCTGTTGCGGAATTTTATGTACAGTAGCCTTAACGTATCGTCACACGTCGTACACGCACTATAAAGCCAGCGACATACGATGCTTATTTGATCGCTGGACTGCTAGCTGGATTAAAATCTTGTCGCCGTATTGCGGTACTGTCAATAGCCTAGTTTCCAATGAGGGTTTAAATCAAATCAGAATGTAAGAATCAACCGACTACGAGCATTCCCTTGTTTGACAGGGAAATCTTCGACTATTGGTTAATTCTTGTATTTTGATCCAGTTTAAACCCTCGGTGGAAATTAGTGCTAGATTCACACTGAATCCGACTAGGGTCCTCCCTGACAGCACAAAGTAGATTCTAAGTCAACTCTGAGTCGACTGTAACTTCTAGACGTCTGAAAAATGGACATCCGTAAGTCGACTTTAGATGACTTGGAGACGTCTTTAAGCCATACAATGTCTTTAAGCCAGTCAATGTCACTTTAAAGACGACTGTAAACCGACTTCAACTATTCTAGGCTGTGGTCCAATTCATGCTCATAACGCTCATGAACAGTATTCATCATTGTTTAATTATAGTTAAACAACAAGGACGAAATGATTCCACATTTAAGCTTTATGAGCGTAAATCGCAGACGTCCTAAAGTCGATATTGTACAAAGTCTGTACAAAGTCGACTTACAATCGACTCTAAAGGCCTGACTTAGCAAAATCAACTTACAGTCGAGGTTTGCGCTGTTAGGGAGGCCGTTATAGGCTGTGGTCAAAGGCTGTAGTCAAGTCTCACGACAAATGCTTTGAAGCATTTAATGAATCAATTAGAAGAAAAAATTTTATAAACTGTCCAATTAAAAAACGCTTCACAGCATTTGCAGCATCGCGTTGACCGTACTTTTAGATATAACTCGTACTGAGAGAATCGCAATCGCTATCCTGATTTCTGATTGGTTCCGCCATTTTTTCTAAGGATAATCTTTTAGGATTCTAATTTTGGTATTATTATTTTTAAATCTTGATGTGTATACTGTCTCCAGAGAAAATCAATAATCGTTGTAATCAGTTTCAAACATTGTTATAGGAATCGTACTCCGTTTGAGGAATGACAGATATAAATATAGGTCGTCATTTTTTCTTTAGACGATCAATTATAACCTTTAAATATGCTCGGTTGCGCTTCTCTGTTGTATCTAGGACTCTAGATCCGACGTGCGTCATACGACGCTCTGCAACCAATCAAAAAATAGGATTTTGCTTCGTATCATCAATACAAAATAAATTTCTGCTTTCTGATTGGTGGGTCACCTTCGTATAACACACACGTCGGATCCAGTGTGAATCCAGCATAGGCCAGTTACTACGTTTACACGGCACGCTTTACTAAGTAACTCGAACGAAGCGGGTGCGGGGCGAATAATCTTCGTGATCTCGATGCTGTTGGCTAGTTATTCCAGTACATTTATTCCATTCTTCAGAGGAATAACTATGATTGGTCAATTTCATAACATCAATGTTATAACTTCGTCGTAAAGCGTTTACATAAATCGCAAACACAGAACGCATTTGCGACAGCCAATCAGAAGTGCCAATAATACTAATAACAGCTTTTGATTGGTTGTCGCAAATGCGTTTGCAAACTGCGTTCTGCGTTTGCGACTTACGTAGATGGTCCTTAACAGAGCTTATTATCGCAGCCAATACGGTGGCAAGACTCTGATCCAGCTAATAAGCAGAAAAACAAGCATCGTGTGGTGCAACCTTTACAGACATGATATCCAGCCTGTAATATTGATGGTAGCAGGTAGCGGCAGTAACACTAGCCGCACCACTAGCAGTATCAAGATCACGAATATTACTCGCCCCGCACCCGCTTCGTTCGAGTTACTTAGTTTTGTGTGCGACCTGATTTCAGGAATTTCTACCTTTTTCTTTCGTTCCATCATCGTGCCCATCCTAAGTGTTCCACTCGTCTCCAGAAAATGTGGACGCGTTAATTATCTCGAGACGGGTTTATTAGTCACCTGAATGCGTGTGGTTTCCTCGTCGGTGGATGGACATCTCGATGTTCGCGTCGGTGATCGGTCACGACAGCCGGCGAAGACAACGTATGCCGGGATCGTAAAATTTGTACGAATTTCGCAGAAACGTGCGCGACAGATCTGAAAACGTCAAGGCTCGACGATAGCAGTGACGGAGACGACATTCTCGGATAATCTCGGACGCCACAGGTTTTCCTATGTGCCATCTCCGCGCGGACGTTGCACGATTACGTTTTGAGACACCTGGGACTGCCGCGTGTCATCCCGACAATCATGGACGTTGATTGTCCGATCATTAGTCTGAAGCGATCCAGCAGCGCGCCGATGATTAACGAGATCAGCGCGACCATGTCCATTACTACACCGTCAACATCGTCCTCGAGGTATATCAATAACTATTCCCCTCCATCAACATATATCATGGAATGTGAATTATTCCGCTTGCAATCTGAATTACTCCAGATTCAGGATAACGTAAAACTCATAGTATATATCAAGATGATAAAGTCTATAATTGTGGTCTTATAGTGTGTTCGGCCCGACTTCAGGTTTGCATCAAGGATTGAATTAATAACATTTCATGTTCTCCTATTACTAGAGCATTAACGTCAATCAATAATAGATCATTAATCCAACTCAGATTGCAAATTCGATTGAGCCGAAAATGCTGTTAGTAATTATTTTTATTACCAAGTTACTTGCACTTCTTATGAGTGGATAATTGAAGTATTATCTGCTCCAACTATTAGTAATTTTGTAAAATTAACAGTGTTGCATGAAGCAATTCAGATATTGCCTAGTTGAATACAGCTATTGAATAGATATGATCCATTTTTTAAATATATTTTTTTCGAATATAATTTTAAAACTTGTTATTGGAATAATACTAGAAAAATAAATAGTAAGTGAAATTTAAAAATTTGATATTAATAATGTAATGTAAAGTGACAATCTGACAACACAATCAAATACAGCATTTAAGCTGTGTACATTTATATCAACTTATGTCATAGTTGAAAAGCATGGAATCATACACTGTATTAGCCTGTGTATATTGCTGAAAAGTACTTAATATTTCTATTACATAGGGTATCTCATACAGTGCCAAAACTGCTACAGTGGCTTCAGCATATGAAAACAAATTGAAATATCTAATAAATATATATCCGATTTCGAACGATTTCGGAATTACAGGATATTGAAGAAAGAAAACATGATTCGTAATAAATGTTCGTTATTCTGTTGTTCTGAATTCTGAGCCGTTTTCTGATAGTCTAGATCTTTCATTCCCCAAAATGTAAACAAATATATGTTAAAGATGACATGTCACTGTCAATGACCACTATTTTCATTAAATTGGAAGAGGCCAGGATGCTCCTATTAAGTGGCCAGTGAGAAGTCCCGATCTCACGTTACTGGATTTTTTTCTTTGGAGATGAATGAAAGATCTAATCTACCAGAATGAAATTTAGAATGCAAAACAATTATGGCAATTGGTACTTAACACTGCTGATATCATTCGTGAAACTCCAAATATTTGTCATCAAGTCCGAAACAATTAATTCATGTTAGAGAGTGTGTCGAAGTCAAAGGACAGAAGAATTTTTGAACATTTTTTGTAAAACAAATAGAATAACGAATATTAAATAATATTTACTATGATTCATGTTTTCTTTAATATCCCATAATTCTGAAACCGTTCAGAATCGGACATATGTTCTCTCTAAATTTTTTGGAGTGAAATTTTCTCTAATCCTGGAGTCACCAGTTCATTCTACGTGGAGGAAGTATTCACTTTAATAGAGTGAATTCTTTCACACTAAGACAAAAAGTGAAAAGTTTCACTTTTATTTTTAAAGTGAAATTATTAATGCTTTAAACTTTATTCCAATTTAAAGTGCAGAAATCTTGCCAAATTATGCCTAACGCCTTCTCAATTCTTGTACAAGCCATTTATAATTGCCAATTATTAACTATATTTAGTTATGTATGTTTTGAATGTATGAACAACGTCAAGTGTTTGACAAATTCGGAATCTATCAAAGATAAGCTTGTTTATACATTTGTATATACATAAAATAGAAATCAAAAGGATACGAACAGAGGTTAAAGTATTTTGTTTAGATATTTTAGGATAATGAAAGAAATTAATTTCTACTGAAAATATTAATAAAATGTAATAAATCGAAATTCATGACTTCAATCTTTAATATGTTTGTACTCTTGTACAGATAAAGTACTTAGAGAGTTTCAAGTTAGTCAAAAAATGCCTGCGACTTTATAATTAGATTACAAAACATCTTTTTTCCGAGAAAAATCATTCTTTTTAGAGTTGAAGAATAAATCTAAATGAAGAATGAATAATTTCATTCTTTTGAAAAGTGAAATTTTGCTCCATTTTGATTAGCGGTATTTTCATAAATATTTGGAGTGACTGTTCACTCTAAAAAAGTGAGATTTCACTCCAAGAAATTTAGAAAGTTTATAAAACATTTTCAATTTGTTTTCATGTGCTAAAGTCGCTATAGCAATTTTGGATCTATATGCAGAGGATATCCTGTATTTATACATATAATTTATACATATAAATATGCATTTCTATTGAAACTTTTTACTGGAAGTTTTAATTTTTTATATACTTCTTTAAAATAAGATTAAGTTAGAAATTATTTAAAAAATGAAAATATGTACTGCTCAAAAAAATTATGGCATAAAAAAATTTTGGGCAAAAATTGGTTAACTTTGATTGATGATAATTTTGCAAAAAATTATCGTAGGATGACGTAAGTTTTTGTTTTTAATTAAAGCTTGAAATCTTTATCTTCAGACGCTATGATCAGATTTTAAGTGTGATGCACCTCTGCCACTATAAAATGTGTTCAAAATATGAGGATGTGTATTTGTCATATTGAAAATTACAAAGTTTGACGGAATGTATGGACTTCGGAAAATTTTTGGGGGGAATGCTGATTGCAGCGGCATAAAGTTCGAACTTTCCTTTTTAATAACAAAAAAAAAGTTGCTGTGATTTTTTTTCGTAAAGTTACAGTATTTTAAAATAGCCCTCGTACTTTTGATATACTACCAATTACCGACATTACCTGCATTATCGGATATGCACTACAGTGGGATTATTGAATGAATTTTGCATTCGTATTTCTGCGTGTGTTGCTTTCGCGTTATTCGATTACTGCTTGTAGTCGATTTCTCATATTAATGCAGGCTCTCATTTCTTCTTGCGAAATATTATTCCATATTTATACTAAAGCTTGTGATAAATCTCTGAAATTGTCTTGTCAAATTTTTTAATCTACGAACCATTATGTCGCACGTATTCTATGGGATTCAAATTAGGGGACTCACTCTATGGGGCTCATTGCAGGATGTAGAAGCAGTCTAATTAAGTTTTCCACCAAAAATTAGGCAAGTAATAGCTGCAGTATGCGGTCGTTAATTATCCTACATAAGCAAAAAATTTTTTGCATATCCGATAATGCAGATAATATCGGTAGTCGGTATATGTCAAAAATATGAGGGCTACTTTAAAGTGCTGTAACTTTGCGAAATATATATATATTTTTTTAAGAGAAACTTTTTTTTTTTTAAAAGAGGAAAGTTCGAACTTGACGCTGCAAATGCATTTCTCCAAAAAATTTTACAAAGTCCATGCATTCCGTTAAACTTTGCAATTTTCAATACAACACTCTCTCTCTCTCTCTCTCTCTCTCTCTCTCTCTCTCTCTCTCTCTCTCTCTCTCTCT
>NW_017259392.1:590753-642324 GCF_001594045.1 Atta colombica
ATGTTTTTATTACAATGATAGAGGAAACCTTATCAAACTGTATCAAACTTAAAATTTGGCCATAGCATCTTAAAGTAAAGAGATTGCAAGTTATAATTTAAAAAAAACGTCCTACAATAATTTTTCGCAAAATTATCGTTAGTTGTTAAAGTTAATAATTAAAGTTGGTCAATTTTTACCCAAAATTTTTTATGCAAATAATTATTTATTAATTTTTTGATGCGATGATTTTTTCGCGTATACAGAGTGTATTAAAAATCTGGAAAAGATCGAATATCTCGAAAATAAAGCATTTTTTGAGAAAAATTTTTCAGACAAAAGTTGTAGGATTTAAAAAAATTTATTGACTGATCACATCTATTTGATCTTGGATGATGTCGTCAAAATCAGGTTAAGATCAAATCGATTTTTTTTAATGGAACACCTTATTTTTGATAGCAGAATCTAATAGTTCGTGTCAAGAACTTTCAAAACACTGCAGTTATTTTTCATTACGTACTTTTTGAGTTATTCATTACGTACTTTTCAAGATATTTGACCGTTTCCATACTTTTGATACACCTTGTATATTCTGATTTTTTGAATATGTGTGCGCGCGCGCGCGCGCGTGTGTGTATGTGTGTGTGTGTGTGTGTGTGTGTGTGTGTGTAGGGTTTCAAAATTCGAGGACATGGATTGTATATATATGATTGTATGTGCCAAAAGAAGCAACTTTTTTCTCTGGCAAAATTGCGTTGAAACAGTATCTACTTTTTAAAGAGTAAGTTAATGAATAAGCTTTCCGCGTTACACATGGAGGAGCGGAGTATACACACGGCATGTTGTGCGGCCCGGCATATGAGCATGTACGTTATTATTTTACTATTTTGTTAACGAGTTTATAAAAACTATGCATATGACTATGACATTTAAATATCATAATTATTCAGTTGTGAATAATTCTAATCTATTTATTTTACTTTCAGTCGTTTCTTCAGCGATATCAATTAGAAAACATTTGCATTTGAACGCAATTTTGCCAGAAGAAAAAGTTGCTTCTTATGAATGTATTGTTTATCCCCTATAAAATGCATTTTTTTTATTTTGATATTTTACTTTTTAGCATCCATATTATGAACGATTAAAGATAGGAGCTATTTTGAATATGGCGAGTTTTGAATACAGCTTCATATATGTGCGGATTAATTTCTTAGTAGTAGTTGTATATTACAATTGCATTTTTTTTTTTTAAGCAACAATGTATTTTCATTATATCAGTGGATTAGTCTCATAATTTTGTGTATAAAAGTATTAAAGTACAGTTATCAAAATGTGACTCTAAGAAATTAATCTGCACACACATATGACGCCGCCGGAGTTACCATATTCAAAATAACTCTTATCTTTAATCATTCATAACATGACTAAAAAGTAAGGTACTGAAAAAAAAATGCATTTTATAAGGGATACATTCATGATTCCCGATCGAAATTTCAAGATAACGTTAACCTTCTTTATTAAAAAATATCAAATATCGCAAAAAAAGCTATTTTTTTAAGTATTAAACCTCAATTATCTTGGAAATCTGACGTGTTAAAATTTTTCCGTTTGCGACATTTTCAGCATCCAAAAATCTATTAGAGACACGTAGTAAGTAATTGTCCAAAGTAATTGAAAAAGAAATATTTTGTAAACTAGTATAATTGTTAAGATTATTTGTAATTTGAATCGTGAGAATACAATTTATTTGTAATTTAAACTAACCCGGATCGGGTTGAAACTCGCTACAATCGAAAATGCTAATTAGTATTAGCTTTTATGCCCATTTTTGCTATTGTGTTTATTTAATGTTAATCTCGATTCAACAAACTTCATTTTTTTCTAATTTTTTAAGTATTAGAAAAGATGAAGAATAAGTTAAACCAAGATTAAAGTTGATCTACATTGGTAGAAACGGATATAAAAGCTATACTAATGGCGTTTTCTGCAGTTGGTTTTGATTTAGGTTAATTTAATGACGCTGTAAACTTTATACCTTTGTCCAGCTGGCACCCCCTCCTCTCCACCATACCGAAATAAAAAAACACATAGCTTACAATTTGGAGCAATTTATGAGCTTCCAAACTCCGCAAAAAAAAATTTTGAGCTCGTCTCGATTAGTAGGAATCTTCATTTAAAGGTGGGGGGAGGGGGAGAGGGGGACTGAGTGGACGTCCACTCAGCATCTCTATCCCTTAAAATTAACAATAGGAAATCGTTTCTGGAGAATTAGGAGCTTTTTATGAGTTTTTAAATCAGTGCTCTTTCAATTTTCGAGCTCCATCTCCAAAAACTCTTCAAAGCTAGTTTACACTCAAGAGATCATTGAAAATAGGATTACATCTAAAACTTCATTAATGAATATTCTGGCATAAATCTAGTACAAAAATATATAATCCTTAATTTTTGAGCTGCAACCTTTAGCAGAAAAATCATCTTGCCCTTTTCACGCATGAGAGATGTTCCAGAATGGAAAAATAAATCATTTTATGATAGGAAATTATCTGCTGATTTAGAAGCTACGCACAAACCGATTTTTGAACAGCAACCCTTTAGCAGGAAAATCACTTTTTGCATTTTTCACGCAAGAGAGAACTATGTTCCAGTATGAGAAAATAAATAATTTAATGATGGAAAATTATCTGCTGATTTAGGAGCTTGCGAAATACGCACAAACCGATTTTTGAGCTGCAATCTCTTAATCGGAAAATACTCCTTGTTTTTCTCACGCAAGAGAGAATCATGTTTTAGAATGGGAAAATAAATCATTAATGTCAATAAATATGTAATATCAACTAATGACTATATTTAGCAGACTCAACAGTTGAGTAAGCGCTCGCTGCTATTGATGTACTCTTCTGGATCTAAAATTCTGATTGAATGATCTAAGAGAATATACACAAATAATAGTGAACGTTCACTCAACTATTGAATCTGATGAACGCAGCCAATAGCAAAGCATTAATCCAAGGTCGGTTCAAAATCCGCTGCAGTTGAAAACACTATAAATCAGTGATGCACAACCTTTCTTATGCCTACTGCATACTAAACACGATAACGATGAGCAATAAGCGATATTTAATAAAAGCTCTGCTTTTTCTCACGTGATGATGTAAAGCAGAGTTCTCACCGCTCATCGCCCATCGTCCATCGCATCCAGTGTGTAGTAGGTATTAAATTGGTGGACGGTCATTTTTAGTACCGAAACCGTAGTTTCGCAAATCTTATGATCCTATGCCACAAGTGCCACAACTAAATATCCGCGCGCAAGCACGAAAGCATAAATACGATGTTTCCACGGAAAATATGTTTGTAATATCATTAAAATTCGCACAAATCGAACAATTTCTTTAAACAAAATGCTTTTTAATGAAAAATTAAATTACAAAAATTATAAAAATTATAAAAATTATAAAAATTATAAAAATTAAATTATAAAAAATCCTTTTACATGGCACTTGGGAGATCCCTGTAGAGCACAATTATTCGATATATCCTCCATTAGTTTGAATAACGGCTTCTATTCTTAATTCGAAACGTTCGCACGCACACTGTAATGTAGCTCTATCCATGACAAATGCTGCCAATAGTGATCCCTAATGCATCACATGGAATGCCAAGACTCATTTGTGACCCTTTCAACAACGCTCCATACGTAGTAGTCCATGGGATTTAAATCTGGATTGTTGGGAGGCCAGAGCGAGAGCTGAGACAAGCAACTCGGCTTGTCCTGCAGCTTCAGAGAGCATCTGTCGTATCTTTAATGTGTACGATTTGTATCGAAGGTCCTCCTCGGCAATTCGACGCATTGTTGGATCGCTTACATACACAATCGATGCTAATTTTCGACGATTATTCTGGGTCATTCGAAATCAGCGCTTGAGTCCTTTCAACGACTGCGGGGGTCCTCGCGGTGCGTTCTTTCGAGTGACTCTTCCTTATTGGAAACTTCGTTGGACTGTTCTAAAGCTGTAAATTTTGCCACAACGTTATAAACATTGATTTTGGATGACCCCTTTGGATATCCAAAGAACGAATTGTTTCTGTTGATGAATGCCCAGCGAAGACTTTCGATGATCGTAGCTCTTATACTCCGCTTCTACTTAGTTTCAATATTGCAGCCATTTTGAGAATGATGATTATTTACTTAGAAGCATCATTTTTTCGGATGCCAACAACAACCTCTGGCGGAAACTCAATATAGCGGAAAATTTAAATTAAAATTTGTGTGGATTTTAGTGACGCATCCTATATGTATGTAGCATAGGATCATAATTGTGTGAAATTACGTATTATATAGGGTCTTTCAATAGGGATGTTCGAAATTTGTTAGATCATAGTAGTCATGTTGTTAAAGTGACATTTGTTAAATTTATTGTGAATTGTTTAGTAGTGTATGGCAAATCACTATGGAAAGTCATAGTGTTGAGCAACGTGTGCAAATCATAAAATTTTATTATCAAAATCAGTGCTCCGTTCGAGAAACGTTCCGCGCATTACGTGATTTTTATCCTCGCCACAACCGTCCTGCCGAGTCGACTATTCGACATTTGGTGGCCAAATTCGAGTCAACTGGTTCGATAAATCAGTCAACACCAGTACGTCGCTGAAACGCAAGGTCTGCTGAAAACATCGCTGCTGTGCGTAAGAGTGTACGGGAAAACCCGAGGCAGTCAACGGTTTCTCGTCGTTCACAAGAACTTGGCCTTTCTGCGACTTCAACTTGGCGAATTTTGCGTCGGGACTTGGGTCTATACCCCTATAAAATTCAACTGACTCAGGACTTAAGATAAACAATATACCATAGACAACGCCGTGTATTCACTGATTGGGTTCTGGAGCTGGTTGGAAGTTAACCCAAATTCGCCAAACAAATCATCTTTAGCGATGAGGCCCATTTTTGGATGAATGGATATGTGAACAAAATTGTCGAATTTGGGACGATATCAATCCACGCGAGATACACCAGCTCCAAATGCATTCCGAGAAAATCATTGTTTAGTGCGGATTTTGATCTGGCGGAATCATCGATCCGTACTTCTTCCAAAACGAAACAGGCGTTGCCATAACCATCAATGGCGAGCGCTACAGATCGATGATAAGCAACTTCTTGCAGTCTAAAATGGATGATATGGATACCGATAACATGTGGTTCCAACAGGATGGCGCTACGTGCCACACACCGCATGTCACGATAGACATTCTGCACGAGCGATTTGAGGGCATGGTTATCTCGCGCGGCGGCGACGTGAACTGGCCACTGAGATCGTGCGATTTAACGCAGATTTCTTCCTTTTTTAGACTTCTTCCTTTGGGACTATCTTAAATCGCAGGTCTATACGAATAAACCGCAAACAATTGATGCTCTCAAAGTCAACATAACAAACGCCATCCAGCAAATTCAGCCAGATTTATGCGAGAAAGTCATCGAAAATTGGACCACTCGAACTACGTGTCACTAAGCGAAGCCACGACGGACATTTGAGCAACGTTATATTCCATACTTAATGCCATAAAATATTCTTTCAAATAAAAAAAAATTGAGTGGATATCTCACACACAACTTATTTTATTTAAAAATCGAGCGTCCTTATTGAAAGACCCTTTATATATATTGATTGAAGAATTAGGCATGTGTGAGTTAACCGTGCGTTCGGTGGTGCGCTTGCTCATTGGATCAAAAATGCATTCCAATGAATATTTATAAAGTTCTGTTGGAGCGATTTAAACGAAAGGAGTCAGATTTTTTGCATAGATTAATAACTGTTGATGAAACTCCACTACTCATTCCTAATACAAAGGAACAGTTAAAATGAATTGCGAAGTATAAACTTGATCCGAAGAAGGTGAAGATGATTTCGGCTAGAAAGGTAACTTTTTTTTGGAATTGTGTTCATCTATTATTTTGAAAAAGATAAGACAATAACGGGAGTGTACTGCGCATCATTAAGCTGAAGGTAGAAATTGCGAAAAAACGGTTGCATTTCAAGAAGAAGAAAGTGCTGTTTTCAAGATAACATACTGTCTGACATTTTGTCGGTTGCCATGATAAAAATCCACGAATTGATTGATCACTCACTGTATTCAGATCCCACAGCGACTTTTTGTCTATTTCCTAGATTCAAAGTTTGGAGAATAGCAGGTTATTGCATCCGTAGAAGCTTATTTTATCGACCAAGACGCCAATTTTGAAAGGGTTAAAGGTAGAAGCATTATTGAAAAGTGTCGATTTCAAAGAAGTATTATGTTGAAAAATAAAATTGAAATTTAACTGAAAAAATACTTGTTTTTATGTTAGGCTCAGATTACCCTCGTATGTATATTGTTTTTCCCCATAAAAAAAAAGCTCAAAGGATATTTAAATCAGGGAATCGGGAGGAGGGGAAGCTGAGCCACTACGTTTAATCCACTACGTTTAACCATATTTAAGTACTCTCACATTATGCACAAATGGAACTCATGTATATAGTATCACTGAATCATCATTGATTATTATCTTTCAATTCAGGTTCTATGGCATATGTTCTAAGAGTTGAGATAATTTATCATCAACAAATGTCAAATGACATAGCGATGTGTTATGTCGTTCACTTCTTGCCGTAACATTCAATGAGTGCATTCCGAGTGAAGCACATGATGTATTATTTTATCCTTCTTTATTATTTGATAAAGACAAATGATGCATCATGCGCTTCATGCGAAACTCGGAACGCACCCAATGATTCAATGCATCTTGCATTATCAACTATTATTAATGCTAAAACTATTTCGATTGGTCGAAAGAAATAGTCTATTTATGTAAGAGTAGACAGATTAAAACAGATTAAAACTTCAAAACAGTGAAAATCCATACAAGCAATGACTTTGCTATTCACTTTTCTTAGCAGTAAAATTTTTATTGCTACAGATTTGCAGTGAACAGATAAATGTTTCACGTTTACACGTGTCTTCGAAAAACGAAATAAAATCAGAGCCTTAGTAAAAATATCATTAGATACAGAAAAAATATTTTTAAATTACAATAAGAAGCTTATTTCTGAAATGTTTCACAAAAGAACAGAAAAACAATATAGATCTAAAAAAAAGATATAGAATTCTGGATGATATATAAGGTATAGTAAAAAGAAATCCATTATTTTTGCATGAAATTGAAGGCTTTATTTAGTACAGTTAGAATAATCCGATTTAGGTCAAATATGCACCGTTTTGTTCGATAACTTGTTGCCATTTTGTTGTGCAATGTTTAGCTCCTGAGCAATCGAAACAGTGCTTACATGACGGTCGGACTCGACGATTTCCATTATTTTATCGCCATTTTCAACAATTGGCTTTCCAGAGCGTGGTGCATCTTTGACATCCAAATTACCGGAACGGAATCAACGAAACCAAAATTGCACGTGATTGGCTGTTACAGTATCAGGACTATAAACACTATTCACATTTTCAGCCGCCTGCGGCTTGCGTTTTCGCCTTTATTGAAGAAAAACTGTAAAATATGGCGTATTTTCTTTTTGCTGGTGTCCATCTTTGACGCGCACTCAATACTGAGTCAAGCAATCACAAAACTGTCTGAGAAGTTTTTTTAGTACGAAATCTTATCTTTCTAACGCCCTCTAGCATAATTCGATCGCATTTATACAACGCGAGATGCAAATTACTAAAGCTATTGGAAAAATAATGGATTTTTTTTACTATACCTTATATATGTTTTTATTTATTAAATTTAACTTCTAATAAAAACAATATATTTCTAATAATAGACAAAATTTAATTGAGTCTTTGTTCGTCTGATATTGTGTACATATATAGCATCATTCGAATTTTATTATCGTTATAAGTGTTTCCATATCAAAAGACAGTAGTGTCTCGCGCATATAGGTGCGCAGCGCGAGATTGCCCCGTGTCTTTTACGCGAGTCAGCGAGTTACGAGCATCCGAAATTATCCTCCATTATCAAAATGTCAGATGACAAAGTGTAACTTTGAAGAGCATAACTCTGAGCGAAATCTATAAAAATCGTCGGAACTATAGGAAATCGTAGAACTATAGGAAAATGCCAATAAGTCGGCTGGAACTGGCTATTATAAGTACTTTACTCTTGTGATGCGGTGCCAGCGCGCGGGTTTAATTATTACAGTATTTAAATAACTTAGAGACCGGAACTATTGTTAAATCTCAGGAACTGTAGAACTCTTCGAGAACTATAAAATTTCATAGTTTTCAATTGATTGTTTCGATTCTTGCGGTGCAAGTTAATTAGGAAGTTAGCACCGCAAATTTTCAAGTGTTATTTTTTTTTAGCTAAATCAACGGAACTATTTATAAAACCTATCAGGAATTATAGAATTATTGCGGGTGTCAATGAAACTCTTAACAAAACTTGCGATGCCAAAAGATGAGGTGTCAATTTCACACACGTATACATACCTTTATCTTTTAAGAGTCTTTTATATTTGCAATGGAATACAACATTTGATTTCAAAAAATTAAAAACAAAGCATCACAAAATGAGAAAATTTTATTAAAATAAAATTTTTTATGTATAATAATTTGGCACTGCTAGATCAAAATATAATAAAGTAATCATTAAATAATATTGTACTAAATAAGAAAAATAATGAAGAGATTTAAGAAAAAAAATGAGATGGACTGACAATATAAGTGTGCGTGCGTGCGTGCGTGCGTACGTGCGTGCGAGCAATTCGGGTAGGTATGCGGCTTAGATTTAATATAGGATAAGTATTTATATGCGTTATATATTGTAAAAGCTTATATAATAGAATAATGATTTTAGATTTGTAAGACATGCGGTTTAAGTTAGATTTAAAAGTAGATTTAAAATTAATTATCTTAATTATAATTTTAATGTTAATGTTAATTAAATAGTAAATATCATTTATTTTTTTATGTAACATTTACTTATTATATTTTGAGATCAGGCAGCTAAGTTTTTTACATAAAAAATTTTATTTTAATAAAATTTTCTCATTTTGTGATGCTTCGGCTTTAATTTTTGACATTAAATGTTGTATTCCACTGCAAATATAAAAGACTCTTGAATAGAAAGATAAAAAAAGATAAAAAATGTATTATTTTTTCTCGTTAATTAAATGTTATATGTTGCAATAAAATGTTCTTTTCGCAATTCGCATAATTTGAAGATTTTATTTCATTTTTTTTTTTAAATACATACATACGTACTACTGAGGGATAATTTATAATAAAAAATTAATAATATTATCTTGAATTATATTATTGATGTAATGATTCTTTTTGAGTTTATGTAACAGTTTTTATGAGTTTATGGGAGATACACACTTGACAACTTTTTTTATCTTTTTTAAAAAGATAATTTTGTTGAGATTATATTGGATATGGAAAAAAGTTCGTGGCGATTTTTTAGTAAAATTAAAGTGTTTTTCTTAGAGTATTGAAATCAATTTATTTAAACCAAATATGCTCCATTATTTTTCTATAATATTTTATCATTTTTGGGGCAGAGCCATAATTCCATCGCCATAGAATTTCTGTGGTTTCTGATCGAAAAACTGCTTCAAGTGATTTTCACAGGCCTCTTTTGAAGCTAGCTTTACATCATTAAGAGAATTCTGCAGAGACCTAAACAAATGATAGTCTGAGGGTGCTATGTCAGGACTATACGATGGATGCATTAAAACTTTCCAGCCAAGCTCTCGCAATTTTTGTCGAGTCATCAAAGATGTGTTTGGTCGAGCGTTGTCGTGATGGAAGACGACACCTCTCCTATTGATTAATTCTGGCCGCTTCCTCTCAATTGCTTGTTGTAATCTCTGTAATTGTTCACAGTAGAATTCGGAATTAATTGTTTGATTAGACGATAACAGCTCATAGTGAACGATTCCCTTCCAGTCTCACCTACACACAACATCACCTTCTTTCTCGTCAATCCAGGTTTTGCGATTGCTTGCGCCTTCTTTCTTTTCTTTATCCATAATCTTTTTCTAGTTGGATTGTCGTAGGTAATCCATTTTTCATCATCAGTTATCATTCTCTTCTCTCTATCCAAAAATGGCTCAATTTCATTCCGTTTCAGTAGCGTATCACAAATGTTAATTCGGTCAATCATGTTCCTAACACTTAACTCGTGAGGACCTCAAACATCGAGCTTCTTTTTGTATCCAGCTTTGTGTAAATGATTTAAAACTGTTTTGTGGTCGATGCCTAGTTCCCTGGCAATCTCCACAGTGCTCACATGCTTATCACGCTCGACTTTTATCATGATTTCGGACTTTTCAGTGATTGGTCGACTGGAGCGAGGTTCATCTTTCACATCGAAATTTCCAACACGAAAGCGAGCGAACTATTTCCGTGCTGCTGATTTTGATAGAGTATCATTTGATAGAGTATATTCACCGTAAATAGCACAAATTTTTTCACAAGTCTGTGCAGCATTCTTGCCTTTATCGTAGTGATACTGCAAAATGTAGCGAATTTTTTTCTTATTTATTTCCATTTTCAAAATAAAATAACTTTTGATCCACTTCACCGATTTCAATCTTTTTCGGCTCAAAATAAAGGTTAAAATGTCACTTTTTAAACGCACGTTTAGTTGCCGATGCGATTAGTAGTTGCCGACTGCTGAGCATTTAATGCCATCTAGCGGGAAAAACGCCAAGAACTTTTTCCCACACCCAATATTAACAGTGATATTAACGTGAATTTGATTAATTTATATTATTGTATATCTACATTATCTTCATATAAGTTTTGCAGAAAAATGTACATGCATATGTTTCACACATTTCACCTTCACAATTATTAAGTGTTTTTGAAAACTATAACTTATTTATTCGTTAATTAATGGTATATACACAATTTTTTAAAAATCTTCCTTTAATTAACAGCATCTGTATAATTTTATCCAGCCACTCAATTTACCAATTATACGGATTCTATATAATCATTTTCAACATATCTCTGAAAAATTTTTATGCTTCGACATTATAATTTCAACTGAAATTCTCTCTGTTTTAAATACTCGGACTACTCTTTCTCGCCGTTAAACAAAGAAATGATTAGTTTTATTTGGATTCATGACATATTATTATTGCATATATTATTCAAGATATGACACATTCGAGCGTCAATTATATTATGCGTTAATTTTATCGGGATTTATGGGATTTTTATTATATTACTGGGTTATAATTTTTATTCGGCTGATGAGGACTAAGTGAAGTCGAAACGTTTCATGAAATTTATAAATTTGAATAAAATAAATATCACAGTGTATCTATATAATTCATTTTAATTTGTGACCTGGGTAGTTTCTATATTTAATGTGTGTAAGTTACACGAGCGTAAAAAGTAATACTGATTATTAATTTTATTTTGTGATAGCTTTATAATTTCTTTATTCATTTTTTTGTGCTATTAAAATAACATTGTTCATTTATTCTAGTTTTATGTATTTTGATGATTATATATGACCATATACTTTGCTGTGTAAGAATAATTATCATTATGATTAACTTTGAATTTTATCTCATCAATAAGGGAATGAAAAAATTAAGATAATTAGTAAAAATAAAACACATGTTATTTATTTATGAAATATAAACTACAAATTTTTTTCAAATATAAATTATTAAAGATTTTTTTAAGATGCATCAAGTGAAATTGTTAAACTATTATGCACAATATTGTTATTTTAATAGATTGCATAAAATATAGAAAATATATTTTTATATTTTTTACTATGAGCCGACACGGCGGGCCGCAAAAATTTAATTGAATGCAATTGTGCATCACTGTATTAGATGATCACTCTTTATTCAGTTAATTTGATATCCTATTTCCAATCAATTTATTGTGATTTTCATATCAGATATTAAGGCTCCCGAACAGTTACCACAGCCATATTGAATCGTGCCATCAGAAGTGAGAAATGATATGTTATTAGCTATGTTCAACAGAGAAAACTATATAATCAGTTAGCGCTTAATGATTCTTTAATATAAATAGTTCTTGCTGCTTTAGTTCTTCGCTGAATTTAAGTATAGGAATCATATTAAATAATCACTAAATTTTCTCTGTTGAACACAATCAATTTTTGTTATGTATCATTTATAAATAATGACAATGTGGATGAAACAAAATGATGAGATAGTTTTAAAATTTGTAAAAATGGACCAAAACTTGCTTGCTTCACCTGATAAGAAAAGATTCAGTGCCAATTTCACGGCGCGAAACAGATCGATATTCATAGTCGATTCTTACATTTAAGACTGCTTAAATACCGTACTTTTCACACGAAATGCGCGAAAAAATATGAAAAAAATCGTTTTTTAAATATTTGATCTTAAAAATGACTGTCGGTAATTATCATTGTCATATTCGTAATAATAGTATGTCAATCGATAAGAAAATCGGGGAAGAGGGGGGGAATGTTACCTTTACGGAATTCTATCCAAAAGTAAAAAATATATATAGAATAAAATTTTTCGTTTATTTTCTGTTTAGTTTTTGAGAAAATCGAGTTTAAATATCCGCTACATACGTATGCTATTACAGCTACGATTCATCCAGCGCCGTATAACACATATAGTATTTATAAACAATGTTTACATGGAATCTAAAAGTTATTAGATTCAAGAAAAAATACAAAGAAAATTTGTAATGAACAAAATTTATTTTATCAATTATAATACAGTAGAATCTCTCTCCAAATGTGTTGTGTGCGCATCTGCACCTAATTGTACTAGGTTCTCACAGTGTATGCAATGTAATTCCATAGGCAGTTATGTTCAACTATTTGTATAATATATTCTTTTGTGATACATAATATGTGATACATATGACTTGTTCTGCTAAGGTTATGTACACTATAGTGCACTTTGATAGATTAGCATGCGCAACTGCGTTTGCGCAAGTATACGGTGATTGGCAGACTTATGCTGTAGAGAGGGTACTCTATAATTTTGGCATTCCACTCTTATCGCCTCATAGGTTAAATTTAGAGAGACTCTATTGTATAACTCATCGTTGTGATATTGAAAACTGACATAAGTGTTCGACTGATGGAAGGGATAACATGGTGCAGTTGGACAGTGAGGTCGATTCTGTATTTTCAAATAAGGTGAAAATTACAAAAGTGAGCAAATTTACTAGGTTGACCAATGAAATTATCAGTATTCTAATAAATTCGCTCACTTTTGTAATTTTCACCTCGTTTCAATAGAATAGAATCGATTCTAGTATCTCTCTCTAATGGTGAATTCAGCACCAACTCTAGTGCTGTCACAGTATGTGCAGGATGCGTTCGGGGAGATGCTATTCGCGCTATTTAGCGCTACAAACTGTTCGCGGAGTTGCAGATAGTATTAACAAACATGATCATGACGTCAATAACGGTAACGTGTTACGTCACAACTGTGCTATCAACGCTATTCTTTCGAACTAGTATATTGGTAGCGTTTAACATTCGTCAAAGTTAGATTAATGTTTATGGGCATTCTCGAGTGTCACCAAACTTTTCTCTGTTAGAATTTCGTAGAATAAACGTACGTACGTAATGTGAATTTCAAATTTTATCATAATGAATGCAATCTCAATTTTAATCTCTGCTGCTTGCTACTAGGCTGGAGTGAACATAATTCTTGCTTATGTATCATATTTAACTTTTCAAAGTTTCTGCGAAGTGCAATTTGTGCATTTGATTTCATTATAAATGTGAAAGTCAGAGATATCTTGTTACTGGCAATTTTTAATTCCCGTGTACGAAAAGAATTACTTATATACTTTATTGCAGTATAGTGCGGCAGGTATTCCACTGCAGATGCTTAAGATCCTTATTAAATGTAGCTTCTTCTTCTAAAATCGACAATGGATGCTCAAAGATTCTTCCTTTTATCTGATTAATTTATTTAGTGTAACTATTAATTTTTTGATTTAGTTTCTACATTGTTCACTTCGGCAAGCTATCATAGAGATTGCAATTGAGATTGCATTCTGTTATTCACTACGAGAAAATAAAAAATTTACGTTACAAATACTTTTTTAAACCTTAAAAATTTATAGGAAAAAATTTGATTAGTGATTGAAAACAGAATCTCCTACATTAACTTAACCTCAACGAATATATCTCTCTGATTACCTAGCTACGCTAGGATCATTCATGGAGCTTGCCAACGTTATCGCGCAACTGGCTTCAAGAACAACATTGATAGCGTTTGCGTCATAGCGTGAATAGTGTCTCCCCGAACGCATAGTAGCAACTCTCTGTCGGCATCTTTGTTAGTTTTTCCTAAAATGGAGTGCGCACGCGCGAAATAAGTAAGTTCCTAGTAGCGCCATCTGAATTTCTTTCTCAGTTGCTCTTTTTTTCAGCTCTCTCTCTCTCTCTCTCTCTCTCTCTCTCTAGGTCTCTATAGGTTTGTACATCAAAGTATATATATATAATCTAAATAAAACTAAAAGAAATAGATTTATAATTGTAATGCATTGCAAAATAAAAAATATACAAAAATAAGAAAATATAAAATTATATAAACGTTGTATGATACAAATATTATACTGTAAAAATATTTTAATTAACGACTGTAGTATACGATGCTTGTTTTCTTGCTAAATCGTTTGCATTTTAGTAAATTATTAGAATTGCACCACATAAAACGCAGATTTCTAGTTAGAATCCAGCAATTATACGTATCACTCAATATTTAAGCAAGATTGACGAAATTGGTGTGTTTGTAGATATGCCTGTGTGTGTGTGTGTGTGTGTGTGTGTGTGTGTGTGTATGTGCGTGAATGTAAATGTGTGTGTATGATTTCAGTTAATGGTTCACCTCTCATTGCATTGTTGTTTTATTTCCACTTTTGTTGCTGGTGGGCTTTGTAACAGCAATTTTGCTGATATCTAACCATTTGCAAGCTATTAATGATTATTGTATTGTATTTTATTTTATGTTATGTCTATAGTCTATTGTATCATATTTTATGTCTATTACTCTGTTAACATATAGTCTTAGACTATATGTTAACATATAGTCTTTCTCATAAAGCTTCGCAATAAACTAAATTAAACTAATTAAACTAAACTAATCATAATTTTATTTTCTTCTATCTCTTTCTCTGATCCGTATTTCAGCTCGAACATTTAAATGGCCCTGAAAGAGAGAATGGAAAAAGAAAGAAGTGAGACAGAAGTTTAGGTGGCGTTACTAGGCAACTTATTTTGCGCATACACACTTCATTTTAGAGATATACACATAAAATCAGGAGAGTTGCGCTACTGTATGCTGCCCTGACATGGTGCTAAAGTGCAGAACCTTTAGTGCTATGCCAAATGTTAGTGCAATATTTCTTGAACTCGTTCGGTTCATTCGGTTGATTCGAATATAAATTCAGCACTATACGGCTCAGTTTTCATTTGCCGAATATGACAATCTTAACGCATTGAAACAGTGTGCACAAGCCGAATGTGTAGCACTGAAAAAGTTCACATTCAGTGCGCACTAGTGCGGTCTGCCGAATATTAATTTCTGCTCTCTCTGTCCATGGATTGTTCATAAAATTCAAGGGCTACAACTGTGAAACGCTAAATGTAGATGGTACTTATAGCCCGTTTTTATTTTAAAACTGTCTTAAATATAATGTCTTAAGATGTTAAAACAGTTTTTGGATTGACTTACGACATTATATTTAAGACAATTTTAAAATAAAAACAAACTGAAAATCATTTACAAAATGCATACCATTTCATGTTTCGCGTTTCAGAAGTTTTTGTAGCCCTTGACCTTATGAACAGTACATAGACAGAGAGGACAGAGATTTAGAGAGAGACACTGTCCAATTACACACATCATGTTATCCCTTTCATCATGGTTTGACATCATAGATCGTAGAGCATTGTTTAGGAACACTATACGCGTCTGACGAACCTTAGCTTAGCCGTAACAGCATATGTTTGCAAATTCGATTTTCTGGAAAACTAAGCAGAAAATCGAAAAATTTTATTCTATATATTTTTTTACTTTTTCATAAGGAATCACATCGTATCCGCTTTTACATATTATTCGACCCTGTATAGCTATATAACTATTATAATAATTATGTATTGAAAATTGAAAATTATTGAAAAAGATGTTCGAAAAGAATCGAAACTTCTACATTTCTGTCCTTATTTATAGCGAATTCGATTGGGCGCACTCAGTACGCACTAGTGCACATTAAAGCCATCGTATACAAAATAACGTAAAGATATGTTTATACATAAACATAGAAATCGATTAAATCCTGAAGTACTCGATACATTTTATTGTACTATTAGGTAAAATATGTATTTTATAATTCGAAATATTTGCACTTCTATACTTATTAAATATTTCATTTTTATACTCAAATTAAATCAGTGTACAACAGCTTTAATATGCATCAGTGCATACTAGTTCTTCCGAATTCGCCATTAATTAATAGTTTTACTTATACACACGAATACATCAAATATCGAATCTTATTGGGATTATTATTGGGAGTACAAATAAATTTCCGCCGTTTTTTTATCAAAAATTAAGCATTTATTGTGAAAGGTACATAATGTTTTATTCAAAGTAATGGCCATCGCTAGCCACTACTTTTTCCCATCTTTCTGGTAGCATGTGGATACCTCGTCAGAAGAATGCTTCATCTTTTGAGGCTATCCAATCATCGATACAATTTTTGGTATCTTCATATGATGTGAAGTGCTGCTCACACAGGCCATGCGTCATCGATCGGAACAAGTGATAGTCGGAAAGAGCAATGTCTGAAGAATACGGCGGATGGAATAGAACTTCCCATTTGAGTATTTCTAAGTAGGTTTTGACCGGCGCCGCAACATGTCGAGCATTATCATGCAGGAGAATAATTTTGTCATGCCTGGAGTGGGCGCGTTTTTCCTTGAGTGCTCAATCTCATCAATTATGTTCGGTAGAGAGCCCCAGTAATGATCTCGTTCGGTTTGAGCAACTCATAATACACGACACCAAGCTGATCCCACCAAATACACAACATGAGTTTTTTTTCCATGAATATTCGGCTTGGCTATCGATGTTGAAGCATGGTTGAAGGTGGTCCCCATGATTTCCTCTTCTTTAGGTTATCGTATTGGATCCATTTTTCATCACCAGTGATTATACGATGCAAAAACTCTTTATGCCTGGCAAGCAGCATTTCACATGTGAAAAATCGGCGTTCAACGTTTCTCGGTTTCAATTCGTATGGAACCCAATTCCCTTGCTTTTGAATCATTCCCAATGATTTCAAACGATATGAAATTATTTGTTGAGTCATTCCTAATGTAAGTGCAAGTTCTTTTTGCGTTTGGCACGAATCTTCATCCAATAATGCTTCCAATTCCGCGTCTTCGTACACTTTTGGTCTTCCGCTACGTTCTTTGTCTTCGATATCAAATTCGTTCTTAAACTTTTAAAACCACTCACGACAACTTCTCTCACTTAAGGCAGCATCACCATATGCTTCTACAAGCAATCTATGAGCCTCAGCTGCAGATTTCTTCAAATTAAAGAAGTAAATCAAAAGTTCCTGCAAATGACGCTTATTCGACTCAAAACTCGACATTTTCGTACAAAAAAAAATATATGATGATACAAAATCGCTAATATTTCAAGGTTATGGTATTGCCAGATGTCCAATCTTACGATATGTCGTTTTACATCAAATAATTTTAACTATAAGTTTATTAGTAGCGCCGTCTTTTGCAAACGGCGGAAACTTATTTGTACTCCTAATATAATGTCATTTATATTTTTAGAGCTCAAAACCATTCATATTATTTTAATTTGTAATTGTTTTAAAGTAATAACATATGAATATGTTGTGAAAGATACAGTTCTGTTAGTTACAGTCGTAACTAATTATAAGTGACTTTAAAGTTTCATTTATTATTCATACGCGTTCATCCCTCAACATATTCTCCATCAATATACAATGAAATTTTCCTAACTATAGTATTCTGTAACTTTTTCATTCCCCTTCCACATATGTACACGACGTCATGCATAAACATTTTCAGTGTTAAAATAGGTCATGTTGCGTTAGCATCTGCATTCTCACTCTATGTGCAATACATGCTATTTCTTTTTAATACTCTATCTCTAATGTAAAAATGGGGATAATCTCCCTAACTTCTCACAACCCCGCGTAGTAGAAGTTATAGAAGTTCCACTGTATACTGATTATTATAAATATTTCAACATTGGTTGAATTGGGAAAGGTATCCGCCTCAGATAAGGCGTTTTTCAACAAGGGCACAGTGTATAACATAATGAATTATTTCATTTTTATCCAATGTTGGCAAACAACAAGGATGTAATGATTCACTATGTTACACTGGAAAATGCCCACAGTCAGGAAATTCGAAACCTCTGACTGAAATAATATTTTTCGCAATAAATTCTTTACAGTTCTCAATTCTTAAGATTATTAACATTATTATTAAATTAACGAATTTAATTTGTGATATTATTTTAGCTTCAGTTTATGATAACGTTTCAAATCTAATAGTAATCGGCTCATTTATGTAATTAAAGATATATTTTTTTTAATTCAATTTATATAGAAGTATTATTAAATACCAAGATTTCCAACCTTGATCTTTATTTGGCGCTTCTTTACTTATTTATATTGTTCGTAATGGTCTAGTTTAACTTATTGTTAACTTATTGTTAACTTTAATTTTTATCTTACATTGCAAATGTATGGTTCATGCAAATGTATTTGTTGTAATGAAGATCTGAATTCTTTTAAAGTCATTGAGAGAACATTTATTGATAAGTTTATTAAAAATGTTTTCTAATATTTGCAACTGTGCTTAATTGTCTTTAAACATTTCTTATTTTATCACTTGCAGGGACGCTGTGTCAACCTATAATATATTTGCAAATTCAACTCGTCTACGACGTTTTAGTACCAGTGTAAGATCATGTTACCTATTTCTCTCTTACTTTGTATTATTTATTACTCAGCTCAATATTGGTTAAATATTATCTAAGTTTCTCTGTTATTCTAGTAGTAAAATTCGAAATGTAATTATTTTCTATTTTAAATAAACAAAAAATTAAATTTATAATAGGTTAGAAAAAATGTAATATTTTATTTTATAACGCTATAATTCTTTGATCAACTTATTTGACTGATACTGGGAGCTTTCCAACAAGAGACATAATAGATGATATAATGTAACACAGTGAATCATTACATCCTTGCTGTTTGCCAATGTTGAATAAAGATGAAATGATTACTATCTTACACAGTGTCGCTTATTGGAAAACTCCCACTGTGTTTTATCTCTATCCTAAGGTTTTTTTTTATTAAAAGCTATGTAAGATACAAAGGCTTCAATGAAATAAATCAAATTAAATAAATGAAAAGCTAATGTCGGCCAGTGAGCCGACACTGATTATTCTTGTATAATAAATTATATTTAAATAATGAAAAGTTACAAGACATTTCGATCCCTAATTTGGATCCTCTTCATTACAGAAATATAATAAACATTAGAATATAAGGCTTTTTCACTGATAGGTATTGTTAAGCTATTTATTATTCATATATCAAAAGTCATCAAATGTCAACGTCTTGAATATTTGGCAGAATACTTAAGCGATAGAATAATGAACTAAAATATTAGAAACATTAAATTATTGTAATCAAAATATAAGTTTAAATCTTGACTTACATATTAATAAAGCAAAACGTATTACTGACAAAATAATAATGCGCATAATTAAATCAAGATATGTGCTGTATGACATACTGTAAGCTTGTGAGAGATGGTCAGACACTGACTACGTTTATATACAGGGTGTCTGAAAAATCGCCTGCAATACTTCAGAAAGTAATTCGAGATCCAAAAAGAAGGAAAAAAAGCTATATAAACATAGATCCGGAAATAAGTCATTTCTAAGTTATAAACACTTTTATGTTAAAAAAATTATAATTTATTTTTCATAATCACAATCATAATTTATTTTATAGTTTTAACATAAATAACATAAATAAAAATACATTTCAGACTATTTTAGCGTTATCCAGAATACACCGTGGAGGCATAGTCCGTTTGGCCTTCTTTTTTATTTTTTTTATTTAAAAATATTTTTTACTTCACTAAAGGTATGCCAAGCGGACTATGCCTCCGCATGGTGCATCCTGGTTAATGTCAAAATAGTCCGAAATGTAGTTATTTATGTTAAAACACTATAATAAATTATGATTGTGTTTATGAAAAATAAATTACAATTTTTTAAACATAAAAGTGATTATATCTCGGAAACTATTTCCAAATCTATATTTATATAGCTTTTTTTTCGTCTTTTTAGATCCCGAATCACTTCCCGAAGTATTGCGGATAATTTTCCGAATACCCTGTATACACAATAATAGATAAAATATAGAAACAATTGAGAACAATTTGTAAATAAGTCATAATACAAAGAGCCAGCAAATTTTGGATAAAGAAAAATTTCTTAATAAAAGATTGATTTCAGAAATGATTTTTATTCAAAGACAAAAGAGAGGTTTAAATTTGTAAAATCACGCAGACTTGTTGAATCCGTTGTGGACGATTTATTTACACAAATTTTTGATTGTTTTTATATTTCATCTATTATCTCGTATATATGTATAAACATAATTATCTGAAAATCTTTCATAAGCTTACAGTATATCATACAGTATATATATCTTAATTTAATTGTGTGCATTATTGTCTTGCTATTACTTTATTAATGTCGAAGTTTATCTTATATTTTAACTACAATAGTTTATTTCTAAATATTTTAGCTTAATATTCAACACTCACCGCTTACATATACTATCAAATATTAAAAACATTATACATTTGACTTTTTATATGTGAACAATAGCTTTACAATATCTGTCAGTGAAAAAGCATCTTATCCTCTAATTTTGTAATGTTTATTATATTTTTGTACCGAAGAGGATTC
Organism: Atta colombica; assembly: GCF_001594045.1. NCBI lineage: Eukaryota > Metazoa > Arthropoda > Insecta > Hymenoptera > Formicidae > Atta > Atta colombica. Next base: position 611,756 of record NW_017259392.1, read on the forward strand.
AAATTAGGGATCGAAAGTCTTGTAAATTCGTTATTTTATATAATAATAAATATAATTTATTAAATTATTACACAAAAACAACCAGTGTTGGCTCATTTTTCATTTGTTTAATTTGATCTACTTTTTTTTACTTTTAGAGCCCTGGTAATGTTCCTAGATTGACACCACGCGTGAGTCAGTTAAGACAGGAAGAATGCGTGGATGTCGCTGGCCGGGAGGCAGCACACGAGAAGGAAATTCATAGTGCCATGCAGATATCGCAATCATGGGAGGATCTCACTTTGGAGGCGGAAGGATTATCATTCAAAGATTCAGAGTCTCCCACGCAGCTTAACAAAATAGAACGACCGAAGAGGCCATTGGATCCTCTAAGTTTAAATCTGTCTATCACCGGTTCACCGCTGTGTTCTTCACCTTCCCCTACAAGATCTGGATTTAATCAAAGACAGTGTTACTCTCCTGGAATTCACATCTGGAAGAATAATTTGTCTCCTAGTCCTACTAGAAAGGCATTTGCTACGAGGTAAAGCTTGTTCAGAACATAAATTTATCTCGTCTGAAGTTGTTGCATAAAATTTATGTATGGTCATATTTAAAAAAAAAAGTGATTAATGCAGTTTATATTATTTTTTTCATTGTTTATTATTTTCTACTAATATTTCATGAAATACAGACGCAGTTTGAGTCCTATCGCGATAAGGCCGAGCTGTTTAGGGCCAGTCAAAAGAAAATTCGAATTAGACGAGACTGGAATGGATCACAGTTTACAACCACCTGTAAAACGCACTTCTGGTTTATTAACATCAGTTGCATCCAGGTTGCGTATATTTTTACAATAATTCTCTATATATATTATACTCTATATATATTATACTTAAGTATATACTTAAATATGATAAAATTATCAAAGTAATAATTCTTTTAAAAGTATAAAAGAAACAATCATAGATCTGTTTTTTATTCCTGCATTCTTTGAAACTGGTGCGCACAGCGTTAAGTAAAAGTGAAACAAACATGTATTTATTTCACTGCAGGAATAAAAAATAAATTTAATATGTGTGTATCTCTATAATATAGTTTCTTTAATTCAATATCTTCGCAGATTGGATGCTCTGTCCAGCCCACTTCCTGGAACTATCAGTTCCGTGGGCACACCCGAATCGTTATCGAGTGCGGATTCACCTAGTTTCTCTTTCCGACCGGTGGATAGTCCATCACCAGTTCGTGTAAATCCGAATAGCGATAGCGAGTCTTTATCAGATGTGAGCAATCAAAGCAAATTAATGGATCAAATACGTGCCGATCAGATCAGTCAGGATAATCACAGATGAACAAGAGAGATTGTGGGACACGCGAGAGCTTGGAGATTCGACGTGTCATATTAATTCTTCTCGGCATATCGATGTAAAGGAGAAAGTATTTGTATCACGCATGAATCCAAAAATCGCGAGCATATTCTTGTTGTTAGTCTTATCGTAGACAAAGAACAGTAGTGTGACATGAACTTTTTGGAACTTTAGTGCAAGTACGACATAAGTTTAGAAGAGAAGCACTTCTAAATGTGCATCTCTAATACTTTTTCGATGTACGAGTAAGCGTAGCGCCAATAGTGTTCTTTCCCTTTAATTAAATGCTAGCCACACATATCGGTGAAAAAACGCTTTACATGCCTCCGTATCGTTCCATATCTATGACTGGAATGATTTATTTCCTCTTTTTATCTTTGATTAATTAGCTACACAATGATTCTGTATATATCGATTAATGTATGCAAGATAAGCCTTTTTTTCGCTAATCGTCTATCCATTCTATTCAATGATTCTTAGCTCTTGTTATCTATTTTTAATATTTGATAAGTTTATTTTGGGCATTGGATAATTTTCTCTATCCAATGAATTCCTAAAGAACTATTTGTTATATAGATGATCAAGATTGCGTTTAATCACATTTAATCGTGTTTAATTGTGTTGATTTCGTAATATTATACAGATGGTTCAATCAGCCCGTTGTCTTTAATCATTTTTTTTTATTATTATATTATTTCTGCCGATTTTTAGGACTTTATTCCCATCTTAACGAGAAGTTTACGTTGACGCAGTTAAAATCTCCAGGCTCGTATTCTTTAGTAGTCAGCGTAAGTGCTAATAGAAAATCCTGAAGTTTTCCCTTAAAAAAATGTTCAAAGTGATAATTGCATAATATAAAGATAATATATTCGAGAAGAGGTGTAAGAATACCCCAATATTTCGAATTTTTTAAATATGTCTGACAAAGAAACACAAGCAAATGTCTCGCTCCGATTGTAATAAGCTTTGAATATGTTAAAATATAGATAAAAGATAAGAGACGTATATTTTTTATAATTTGCTCAATCGCATGTTAAGGAAATGAAACTCTCCTTTTTGAAAAATCAATTTTCTTCTTTTTGAGTGAATATCTAAACCATAAAAGATATAAAAATGTTTTAATTAAATAACTTATAATAATTATAAATAATTTTTAAACAACAATTTTCAATCAAATATATATAAATATTCAATAAATAAATAAAAATTTTGAATAAAATATGTTGATAATAATAAAAATGTTTATGTAAATAAATTTTCATATAAAATTAAAAAACATTTTTAAAGTTTTCGTATAAAACACTTCTAAAACTTTTTTTTTCAACTTTTGTATAAAAAACATTTTGTTTTATAAATGATATTCTTTAGACGATATTCATTCAGAAAAAAAAAACATCGACCTTTTTTCAAAAGAGATGATTTCATTTCTTTAAGAGGATCTTAAAATTGTCTGTTTTGTCAGTAGAACTTACGCACATACGATTTATGTACGAGCATTGACACATTGCTATATATTACTAACTACATCAATATCGCACACATATATATATATATATATATATGTATATATGTATATACAAATTTTTTAACTTTAAATTCTAATCTTTTCTGTTAGGTATCCAAGAACTAATTCTAAGAACTTAATATTATTTGTTCATGTAATCCTTAGTCGAAATCAAGATTGTTTTATGTGTATAAAGTATAAAACTTGCAAATACTTATATTTATGAGTTGACGCCAGGAACAATAATAAAATTTCAAACTTTTTTTCGTTTTTGGCATAAAATCGACCTGTTTAGATCATTATCGTTTATATTTTTTTTTATGGAAAAGGAAAAAAATATTTATTTGAAAAATAAATCGATTTAAAACAAATGATTTTAAGATACCTTTAATGTGCAATTAAACACTTATAAATATGTCTCTCTTATTTTTATCTATCTATATTTTATATCCAAAGTTTATTATAAAGTCACAGCAGGACATTTGAATATATTTTCTTTTGAATCATTTTTAGGGGAATAGTGAGAATATGTTGCATATCCTCACATGCAAAAATCAAAGATATCTGTAATCTACTTTGAAAGGAAAAATCCACAAATATTGTCTGTTTTTCCTAGCTTCCAATTATCTGTCAAAATTCATGGCCAGGTGAAACTCTAGTACCAGCGTATATCGAACATTAATAATATATATCATTTACGTAAAAGCGCTGCTGTAGTTCATGAGATAATGATCTTGTCCTGGATGTATATCAATTGCCCACATCACTAATTGACTAATTTAAAATAATATAATCTCATTGATGAAGCAGTGAAAAATTACTAGGAACAGGCGATGTGAGTGATGTGTGCAATTGAATTGCAAGTGCGCCGCTCCCTCTTGTCCTATGCATTAATAATAATAATAATAATAATAATAATAATAATAATAATAATAATAATAATAGTAATAATAATGATGATGATGATAATAATATATAGACGCGTTTGTTCTAGATTTCTCCGAACAATATCGTACAAATGGCTCTGTTTTCTCTCTGACGCTTTGTTTACGAATAATGACGTCATGTAGACTCCGCAAGATCTTCCTTTTACTTAAACCAAAGCATAAATATTAAGTTTTCAAGCTCATACTGCATTTAATACTCCTTTCCTTCTCCTTTTATTTTCGTCAGCTTGTGTCGATCAGACTCGTTTTTATGTTTCTGAAGAAACACATCTCTAATAACTACACATGTTGTGAAACATGTAATAATTTCTGGAATAGAGTCGAATTTTCGGTTCAAAATGATTTTTTCACCAAAACCGAAATTTCGATTAATTTCAGTAAAAAATCAAAGTTTTGATTTCGATTTCGGCCGAAATTAAGAGAAAATTTCGGTAAGTAACCGAAACTGCAACGGCGAGCATTCGAGAAACTATACGTTATCATCGATTGATCGGTGCCGATTGCTGCAAACTTCGTCAGTACTCTTTTTCTTCTTTATCCTTTTTCCTTTTTTTATTCGCCAAGTCGCTACATATCTAGTGCCTGAAATTCCTTCTAATTTATAGAAAATTCCTTATCATTTAAGGAATAAGATATTAATAAAATCTTATTTTTCAAAAATATATAAATTTCACATATTTTGACATTTTCCAATGACTCCAAAACTGTAGTGTTTGTAAGATTTATCTAATTTCGATTTTGGTTTCGATTGAAATTTAATAAAAATCGAAATTTAATAAAAATTCGTTTTCGGCTCGAAATAAAAAAGTGGTTTCGGTCGGATTCTAAATGGAGCATTCCGAGAAAATTCCACGCAATCTCGATCGAACGTTACTTTTCGAGTATGTATTTGTATAAATATATATAAATAGAAGACATTATATTTACTTATATCTGTATGAAAGTATCAGGTTTCAGAAGAGAAAGAGTGTTTAGCTCGATTGACGATGCTATGAAAATCTGTGACTGTGCCAGAAAATATTATTATATGTAATATGCGCAGAAAGAATTGAGTTTAAATCTTATATGCATTTTAGCATGTATTTTTCGAATTTCCGCTCATCTGTTAATAAACTGATGATAGATAGATTATGTCATATTTCATTTTATGCGACGTGTAAAAAATTTTTATGTTCACATGCGAGGATGTCAATAAAATTAAACGTTAAAGATTTTTATCAATGTCCGCGTATGGACATTAATAACAATCACCGACACATATAATAAATTGTTCCAATTGATTTTCAAAAAGCTTACAAGGGAACACAACAAAATATTTTCTTTCGATTTTAATAAACTTAAGATATAGAAAAAGATATAGATGTTAAAATATAGAAAAAAATAAGAGACATGTAGTTTTTTATAAATGCTTTTTCGCACATTAAAGATGTAAAACTTTTATTTGAAAAAAGTTGGTTTTTTCTGAATGTCGATTAAACTATCACAGACATAAAAAAAGTTTTAATTAGTTGAATGATTTTGAAAAGTATTTTATATTGGGTGAATTTTTTAATCAAAGACTGCAAAATATCTGAAAAAACAAGCATTGTATGAAAAAATATTCCAAATAAACCCTCAATATTTTTGAGAGAGTAATTCTATCCCACAAAAGTTAGCCGCCTCCCGCTCCCCCCTGGAGATGGAGCTGGGGGTAACTTTGAAAGCTTAAATGGGAACCCCTACTTTTTATTGCAGATTCGGATTCTATGTTCAAAAATACGTCAATTTTGTCTAAACTTTTTTTTTCTATTCCTAATAGATGGCGCTGCATTCGGCGAAAATTGGTTAACCTTCATCTTCAAGGGAAATTCCCATGTTTTATTGCACAATGCTACGTTGAAGAAAGAAACTTTTGTTTGAAACATGTTTTTCGAATTATCGTAGATGTCTACGATAATTTTTTATTCTTAAAAAAAAGATTTAGATAAAATTGACGGGATTTTAGATGTAGAATCTGCTCTTAAAAAGTAAGTGTTCCCATTTAAGATTTCAAAGTTACTCCCACCCTCAGGAGGGAGCGGGAGGCGGCTAACTTTTGCGGGATAGAATTGCTCCCTCAAAAATATTGAGGGTTTATTTGGAACCTTTTTTCGTGCAATGCTTATTTTTCCAGATAGAGAGATTTTGCAGTCTCTTAAAAAACTTAGTATATAAAAACTTAGTATATAATAATAATAAAAAGTAGTTTTGATTTTTATTTTAAAAATGTTAATTTTCTTATGAATTACAATTTTTTAATAAAAACTTATTTAAAAGTTATAAAGTACTATTGAAACTTTAAATTTACTTAAAAATTTTTTATTTTTTTATATCTGAAGATATTCAACCGGGCAAAAAGATTTTTTCAAGAGAGGATTTCATTTAATGTGAAAAACCGTTTACAAAAAACTAAGTGTCTTTCATCGCGATGCCCCGTATAAGGCGCGAATACCGCCACGGTGACTAAATCATTACATAGACTGCGTATTTTTAATAGGAAATCGACGATTGCATGCGTGCGACATAAAATATGAATGTTTCTTGTCTGTTTCTTGTATATAACGTGCCGATTTTTCTCCATAGATTTTAGCGTAATCGAATGTAGTAGCAGATCTCTGACAAGAAAGGAATCTTTCCGATGCGCATATGCTTCCTATATCTAAGACTGAAACTGATATCGCGCTAGGCGTGTATTAGAAACGAAATTGCTTCTTTTTCTTTTCCTACTTTGAATTCATGATAAAGCGTACCCGCGCAATTACGAAACAAAGAGAAATACTACGTTCGTATACTTATATCTACGACTTTTATTTATTTCGGCACGAAAATCAGTACAGTTAAAAAAATTGTTTATACCATTGCGCGGATGAAAATCATTGATATTTTCATCAATTATGAACGCGTTGTAAATTTTAAAATTTTTATGTAAAAAAATTTCCATTTTTTTCAAAAAAAAATGTTTTTGTAAAAAACCAATTTGTTTCAAATAAAATTCGATTCGCCGGAATTATACAGTAAAGTTTTAGTCTGCTCCAACCGGATTAATTGACGCGTTCAGTAGAGAAAGCAATATTATTGTAAAATATTTTAATATGATTAGTCTTGCCTTCAATTTCTCACTGAATCTAAATGTATAAATCAATGATATTAATTCTAAATGTATAAATTCAATGATATAAGAATTTTATAATTAGCAATTTTAAAACAAAGCTGCTTTCTCTGCAGTTCTTTATTTAGTTGCTTTCCATTTACATCAACTCATATAATTTTCATTTATAATGTTATAACTCAGTTGAATACGGCACATACATATCTTTTTATTCTGAGTGAAAGTTAACTAAATTGTTATCTATAATTTGCATAAGCTGGAAGTCATGTGCTTTATTTGTCTTATTAACTTGTATTTATTTGTCATCAAAGTAAGCAAATAGTGACATCATTATCTGAATACAAAATACATATCTAGATTCGGTGGCTGCTTTTCTTTTTAGGAGACACAGTCCAGAGAGAATAGTGATGGAGATAGTGATGGAGCGGATAGTGATTCTCTTTTTTGATTGATTCCGCCATTTGTAATGCAACTTCCGCAAATGTACACGTGTATGTGTGTATGTATGATGTATATATATATATATATATATATATAAAAAATATATATATATATATATATGTCATACACAATACTAGTGTGGTACAATATTAGTGTGCAGCATATGTTCCGTATGTTCCATCACGCTCCTACCATATCTCCTACTCTCACTTTAACGGTGCACTATATAAATAGCGGCTTCCGGGTGAATTAAATTTTCGTATAAATGCACGTCAAACATGCTGGGATAGCACAGGAAGTCTTTAATGTTCCACTATCATCCATTCCACCCGACTCAAGGAATCGGGTGATTTCCTCCCGGGTAGATAGAATATGAATCTGAACGTTCCACCTAAGCGCCCACTAAAGGAACTCTAAAGGAATCTGAACGCTTTATGGATGCTGGGTGCACCCGGGTGGGGAATCTAAACGCAGTCTTTGCTCGCCAGAAAGGATCGAGGGAGAGTAGAGCAGACTCACCCGGAAACTGCCATGTTAGTGCACCGTTGAAGTGAGTAGGACCGTGATAGAACATATGATGCTGCACTAGGTGCACTAGTGACACTAGGTAGCACACTAGTATTGTATCGCATTCATAAGGTTTGTCGCGTCGCAAGCTCCAACATTCTCCAACATACTCCTACCACAATGAATGAATAAGTAAGCTATAGTAGGAGTATATGTTGGAGCAAACAAACCTTGAGTTATAACCTCCAGACTTATAAAATAGATAGATAAGAAGCTAAAGACTTGATAGAAAGAGAAAGAAATAATCGCAGAGTAGTTCTCTTCTTTTCTAGTGGTGAATTGATTGGTCGCCGCGGCAAGCTGGGAAATGGCCGAGAGCAATGAAGATAGACATTCGAGAGTTGTGACCTTAGAGTTGTGATCAAGCTGATTGTCTCCCACTATAAAAGAGAGACATAACTATGTCTGGAGTAGAGATGTTCTTCAATGTTGTTTTCAGCTTCTCTAATGTTCCGTCTATCTTATAAGTCTATCTTATAAGACCACACTAATAGAGTGTATTCGTTTAAGCAGTGACTAGCGCATCCACTGTTTTCTCATCTGCTAGTCACATGACATAAATTTATAGAACGGACCTCTTCATGAGTAGCGGCTCGAGGTTTGTTCGCATGCTCCAAGTTAATCCAGAGAATACTTGGATCACAAGTAAGATGGCGGTTGGAGCAGTTACATTTATGTGCTCCAATGTTCAGTAATACGAACGGATTTAGGGTAAGTGAACATACCACCTAACCTAACCTAATCCATGAGACCACTCGAATGATCGGACATTGTCTCGTTTCGGGTATTTTGTGTCATCTCGATTATTTGAAAAACGTTTTTATACAAAATAAATGCGTTTTTAATAAAGTATAAAAGTTATATTATATTTTTATATTAATTATATTTTATTTTTTATTGTATTAATATTATTTTATTTAAAAAAATTATATTTAAAAATTTTTTATTTTATTTCATTAATATTATATTGTTATACTATATTCTTGGAGGCTTCCACGGGAAGTCGCACAGGTGCTTTCTATATAAAGGCGTTTTGCGGATTTCCTTCATTCCAGATCCATTCTTGGAATGTCAACATCTTTATGGAGCATTTTTATTGGGACTTGTGTGAAAAGGGATTTTATATCGAAACTTACAAGCAGGTCTGTGGGACGTAGTCGGATTTTTTGGATTTTTTGTATGAAGTCCATTGAGTTAGTCACGTGATTCGGATTTCCCAGTGAAGGGTTGTAGTGCTAGGAAAATAAAAAACGTTAATCATAATAAAGGCTTCACATGAAGTCTCCTTCGACCTCATCCCGCTAATAGAGCACTGCTTAAACAATCACTTCGTCTATAACAATCAATTTTATGAACAAACTTCAGGAGCGGCAATGGGCTCTCTTATTTCTCCTGTAATTGCCAACATCTTTATGGAGCATTTTGAGAAAGAGACTCTCAGAAAAATACTCAAAAAACCAGAAGTTGGTTCCGTTATGTAGACGACACATTCGTGATATAGCAGAACTCTGTAAATTCCTTATTTTCCTCAATAATCAACATCCAAATATCTACTTCACTATAGACATAGAGGAAAATTCTTCTTCCTAGATGTTTTTCTTGTTTTTAAGAAAGCTGACGGTATCTTAGGTCATCAAGTGTATAGAAAATCAACAGATATCTACATCCCGAGTCGCTCACAGCACAAAAACAGTCTGCAATCAACTTACTTGTACATAGAGCTTTCCATCTCTGACAAAGAACATCTACAGATAGAGCTCAACTACTTAAAACTAATCTTACAGAAAAACAGACACGACAAAAAAAACATAATCAAAACAATCAATAAACATGCAAACAAGACAACGGTCTCTAACACAACCAGAAAGAATTCTCCCATCTGTCCTCATCTTCAAAGGAACAACAATCGGATTGGCAGGATATTAAACAAAACACAATATCTGAATTATCTTTAAACTATCCAAAAAGATAAGACAAATCTTAAGAAATCCTAAAGATCAAAGACCTCAGCTCCATAGGAGTACGAGTATACAAAATACCTTGTTCCTGCGGGCAAGAATACATTGGAGAAATTATATTGAATATTATATTGAAATATTGGGTTATTCGGAAAGTTCGTGCCGATGTTGAAGGAAAATTGAAACGCAGAAAATTTTAATTTAATAAATGTATACTAAAATTTAAATTTTAGTCGGCACGAACTTTCCGGACAACCCAATACATTGGAACTGGGAAAATGATCAACGGATAAAAGAACACTAACATAATGTCAGCTAAAACACGTCACGTAATCAGCATTATCAGGACACAACATCGAAACAGAATATCAAATACTGACAAAACGACCACAATAACCAATATTACATCATATCACATTTTCAAGAAAGCATAGAGAAGTCATAGAGATACAAAAACCCTAACAATCTAAATAGAATGAATATAACATAATGACTATAACATAAATAAAATATGGAAAATCTTTCTTCCGGTTATTGAAGGTTGATCAATTTCCCCTACCTCCTCCTCCTTCCCACCCACAATTCTCTTCTTTCTCCCACTCCAACAAGTAACGTAATATAAAAGGAAGAACGGCTCGGAAGAACAGCTCAGTATCAGACTGTTTCTTGCCCTGATGAAGTGGACTGTAAGACTCACAAAACGTTAGCATTTCAAGAATGGATCTGGATACGGAGGAAACCCGCGAAACGTATAATCTTTATAGATCATACAGCATTTCAGAATCTCCTTAAAGGTATAAAAATTACAATATTACAATATAAACAATATCAATTTTTTTCGCTCGTATAACTTATAATAAATTAATAAATAGTAAAGGTCAATACATTAAACGAGCTATAGTTAGGTGTAATAAATAATATTTATTAATCACAAATTATAATTTTCCAACGATAAGTTTCAACGGTTTCGACTATACTTAGTCCTCATCAGCCACAGAAATATATAAATACCCAAATATCTAATTATATTAACGTATTATGAAGATCATCTCACATTCAAGTTATAATAAATAATATAACAGGTTCCTAAGAATCATCTCACCTTCGTGTTACAAAGGACAGTATATCGCAATCATATTATATCATCGTCAAACTTAATAAAAATAAACGATGTAGAAGATGAAGAGTCATGATTCCGAACCAATTCATCGATTATTAGCGAGAAAGGGCAGTCAGTATGAATAAATGAATAAATTCTAGTCATATTAATGATGTAGCTTGATGTCAAATAATATGTCATATAAAAGGTTGTCTTTGTGTACGTCTTTAATAATATTGGTAGATAAATTTTATAAAATAAATTGTCGTCAAAATTGAAATTATAAAGCATTAAACAGTTTGTAACTTAAAAATGTTAAAGATAGATTTTAACCTTTAAAAATATATGGTAAAACAATAATAAATTATAACTTTATGTATGTGTACATATAAAAATTTTATTAGAACAAAACCGCGAAACATAAATAACAAACGCTTTAAATTTATAATGTCAATTAACAAAATTAAATAATTATCAAGGAGTAAAGAATAAAAGTTATACAACACTTACATTAATATGAAGGTAAATACAAATTATATATTATACAATGGCAAGTTAGCAACAGTCTATTAAAATTGTAATATAGAATTTATAATCGGTTATATTCACTGATGCAAGATCTTAATTGTGAGAGAGTATAAACGCAAACGATGCCATATGTCAAAAAGTCGAATGACAAAAGAATTATGTACTGTCGTTTTTGTTATTATTAGCAATTAAATTTAATAGAAAACGTATATGTCATCTAGAGATTCGGTGTCTTTTTTAAAATTTATATCATCTTACTGTTCTTTTATATGTAGTGTTTCCAAAATGAGTCTTTTATTATAATTTGATTATAATATCCGTATCCATGTCTTTCTTTCATTCCTCAAAATGGTTACAACAGTGAATTAATTATTAATGAAAAATCCTCTAAGGAATCGAGGATAGACTTAATAAATATTTTCATTGGTCTGGTAAAATTCATAGGTATAAAAAACAATCTGTTGGAAACCATGAATAACAAGTGGTTTGTTAATATGTCCAACATTCCTCCTTTAGTCTTTAACTTATTACAATTAAGTAATAATTTCAGTTTGTCTCCATCGATAGATAAAAAATTCGCAGTTCATGAATTCATTAAGGATTTAGAAAATAATAACCACGGTTTCAATAATGCGTATAAAAGTAAGATTCGGGTCTCTGTCATTCTAGAGAATATCTAGAGAATTTTTTGGTGAACAATCATTTTGATAACAATGAATTAGAACTTTTAAATTTATATATATTAAATTTATATTATAACTATGTTGTGTAAAAAGAATCCCAACATAATTTTCACTCGAGCGGATAAGGAAAATGTCACCGTGGCGTTAGATAAAGTATATTAAAAAAATGGAGGAATTGTTGATGGATAATGACATCTATATATAATATAGTGGAGAAGGATCCGATTAAGATCGAAAGGAATCTGAATTTAATGTTAAAGAAATGGTTAGATTTCCAATGATTACATTTCCAATAAAACAAAGTTAGCCCTTCAATCATCTGACTTGTATCTTTCATTAGTCTTACGAAGATGTATAAGATTAATTGTCCAAGAAAGAATCATTGTTTCGTCTGTTAACACAGCTTTGTATCCTTTATTCGTTTTTCTACACAAAATCATTACTAGTAATTTACCTGAAAATCCTCTAAGAGCTCCTACTCTAATGAAAATGTAAAGTTTATCGAAGAAGTATGCACAAAGAATTTTAAACACTTCATTGACTTTCCATTGACTCTTAGTGGTTTTGAATATTCTTCACGAACTCTCCCTAAACGCTCCGTAAAGTGTGTCTACAACACATCTTTCACATTTCCCACATGTTTTTTTTTTTTCATTAACGTTTTTTATACGCTCCTCAACACTACGCAAAGAATGGAGCGTACTGATACACTTCCTAAACACTTCATTTATTAATACTTCATCTACGTTCCTAAACGTTTGGTAAAAAGTACACGGAGCAATTTTACATTCAAATTTACTTTGTGTACGCTTCTAGGATATAGAGATAAAAAAATTTATTTTAAAACAGAACATTATTGAGCTGTACAATGAACGTAAACGAAGCGTCGTTAAGTATGCGGTATCGTCACCAGAGAGACATGGCGAGAACTAACTTCACGAATTTAAAAAAACCACATAATTAGGATAAAAGACGTAGCATTGAAAATTTTTTCTGTTGTGTTCTAATGAAATAATTTTTTGAAGTGAGCCCCTAGATCTCCAAGAAGAAAACAGCACTTTTTTTTAGATATTTACCGAATAAATGAAATATATTTTAAAATATCATTTGCTTACCAAGGATCTCGATTTCATTCACGTTTTGTTCGTTGAATGTAAACGAAGCGTGATTAGGCAGTTTAGAGAATGTAAACGGAGCATCGTCAAGTTCTTAAACGAATGTGAAACTGCATTTCCTATTCAAAATTTTAAATATTCATAATGTATTTACAGAAAAAGCTAATATTATTTTTAGATTGAAAAGCATAGAGATATGCTCCATGCAATTCCTATAAAAATGCATTCAGAATTGAAAAGCATTTATTTTAACATTTGTGAATCAATATTTCTGAAAATTTGAATCCATTTTAATTCAATTTAATCTATTCTCGTTTGCTAGGTATTGAGTTGGAATAATTAATCTCCAATTTTAATGCTTAATAACTCTATTCACGAGGCTGATCTCTGCATTTTTTGTCAGATTTTTTCGTTTTGAGTGAATGAGTATATTTTTATTAAAATTTTAAGTGGGATAGAATATTCTAAATAATTACCAAATTTATTTTATGTTTCGTTTTATCTAACATTGAGAATGACCCAAGTAGGGTCAAAACGCCATTTACAGTTATATTTTCGTTTTAATTATATTTTATTATTTACATTACATTGTTTAGTCTTATGGCTCGTAGTCCTTTTCTACATAATTTATTATTAATATTTTTTATCACTGCCCGTATCGCCTAGCTGATTGGTTGTTGCTTAACTCTTAACGCTTGCATGTGAATGTCCTTTTATGTTTTTGTATGTACCATGGGCTTTATCCATTCTATGACGCGTATAACCTGAAAAATCGTCTATCGAAATGAAATGAAGTTTTTATCCGCTTTTATCTATCATTAACTCAATTTATTGCTGAATTTCACGCAATGAACAGTGATAATTAAAAGTATTACGTACTTATGTAATTGCTCAAAATTGTAGTTATGTTCAAAGAGTGCCAAGTAACAATAAAGGCGGTACGTATTCTTCCTTCAATTCCATTTTTTTGTTCGCGCCGTTACGAAGCTAGTGATGTTTTTTACGGAAGAAATTTGGTGGAAAATATTGCCGAAGGAGGAGAATATAAATTATTTTAATTTTTGTGTAATTTTTAAATTTTTATCTTATTGTATACTCGAAGCGTTTATTTAGCTATTTCAAACAATGTTTTGAATTCTATACATATGTATTTTTTATGATATGCAAGATCCCAAATTTAATTTATCTGAGTGTTACTCTGTAGTCTACAACTGTGATGCAATACTGTGCTCCTGGATCTTCACTGATCTTCATTGATTAAAATTAGTGTAGAACACTTAAGCTTCTTCTATAACGTGCTCTTCGTTTCTTGTTTGCTTTGTATCTATTGCTTTTTCCCTCTTTGCAATCGATAATTGCATTTTCTTGCTACGGTTTCTTGTTTCTTCCGAAGTTCATTAACTTTTATCTTGGGTGATATAAAACAAAAGATCGGATAAGAAGCAAAAAAATATAAAAAATAACAGAAAGCGGAAACAGAAAACTCTTCAAGTCATGCAATGTCGCCACATTTATATTCAAGTATCTTTAGTGAAGGGGACGATGATAACAGCCTCTTGTGGATTCAAATTTAAACCTTGATACAAATTAAGTATTATAACTATCTGCTTGATAAAAAGTATTAGAATAATTTCGAGGGTGTATAGAAATATTTATATAAAATAGAGCAGATTATCAATGAAACTTTAAAAAGTTTCTTTTACTAGGCTACAGATATTCGAGTATAAACTAGAGGAAAAGATGATATTATGGCCAGTGTATATTGTGGTCTCCCTTAATATCTCTGCTATTATATAGCGAATAATAATTAACTTATATTAAGGAATTATTTATTCAGTAACTTACCATTATATCATGCTGATATATCATAATATTAATACTCAATAGCCAGCAGCTTATTATAATGCATTTTTAAAGTATTTCGAAATGTTTCTGAGATACATTTTAGCATTTAATTACACCTACTTCCTCATTTTTCTTAAATTTGAGCATATTATCATTTGAATATTTGTATTTTTGAATGTGTTATTTTGCTATTTAATATTTTGTATTGAGATATAACATTTTGTACTATTTGAGATTTTTAATACTGAGCAGCTTATTATAGCTAGCAAAAGTTATGTGTATATACATTTGCATATATTTTAAAATGTTTTACTTTTTTGTTAATTTTGTATTAAATACTATTTTCTAAACAAAACTATTAGTTTAAGATTATTTTTATGAAAAGCCATATTAATTTATTAAATATCCATTTTTTTTCTTCGAGTCATGCAATGTTATTATATTTTTATTAATAGTATCACAACTAATAAATATTTCATAATTTTGAGTTCCAGAATCAATTCAATAACAATGAATGTAACTGTCAAATTTGAAATTTAAATATTGATTATTAACAAAGTTATTATGTAAGATGCAACTGGGATGCCATAATATCACCTTCCCTTTTAATGAACTAATACTACTAATACTGAAATATCTCGAAAACGATTGTGATCGTTTTCCCCCAATTTTGGTTTCCCCCAAATAAACAAACAAAATAGGGGATTATACTTAAGCCTATGGTACAAAAAACGTAAGGCAATAAAACATAAACAGTAAGCGACTTGGCTAATTACGATAGAGACTGTAAAGCATCTACAGTAGCAATAGAGATTGTAGACACGTCGGAAGTAAGCTGGTTTTCCAGTCCAGCCAGAAATGATTGATCGATTAACGTCAAATCGATCAATGTGACCACTCATTATAGACGATGCTTTACGATTTCCTTACTGCTTACGTCTTACGTTTCTGTACTATGCTTTATGCATGATCTACAATGGGCAGTAACAGTAATTGATTAAGGTGTAAGCATAGAAATCAATCGATTATAGTTGACATTTTTCTCATATTCAATTATGATTGGTCGATTTCTACTCTTTAATCCACTACTGCATAAAGTCCATAGCATAGAAACGTAAGGTGTAAGCAATTGAGGAACACACTAATCCTACCAAGTTTCATTGAAATTGGTGAGGCCCCACTTCTGAGCTTATCCTTGTTAGAATTTGTCGTATGAAAATTCTGAAATATTCTCTAAGATTTCTTATTTAATAAAAAATATTTTCTGAAAAAATATTTTGAACTTTTTCAGATTTCATAAGATTTCATCTGGTATAAAATAAAAAAACTTAAAATATTTCAGAGTTCATATATATGAAGAAAAATTCTAGAAAAATATGTAAGCTTTCAGGCCGGTTTCTTGATACTTATAAAAATTTCAATAACAATATGACGATAAAAAAACAAATAAGAATCGATTCTTTAAAATATAAACGTATAAAAATTATTAATATAAATTATAAAATACATATATAATAGAAAATTGAGATATTATATATTTCGGCTCTTAGATTGAGCTATTTTTAGATATTCTCCTCTTCACATTTAACATTAGTTACCATCATCAGAGAAATAAAAAAAAACCCATGATATAATATGTTTCAATTATAGAGCGATCCTAATGAATGTTGTATGGAAGACATCAATTACTCACAAACGATTTGTTGACCGATTATTAAGAATTTTGTGAAAATCTGATAAAAAAACAGATTCTTTCAATGAATAAATAATTAACTTAAATAAATAAAATTTTTTAAGGAAATTATCTTTACCTGATTAAAATTAAAAAAAAATAAATAGTAACTTGAACAAACAAAATTTTTGAAAGAAATTTTCGTTTTTTAATTAAAATTCTATAAAAAGTAAGTAACTGCAGCATTTCGATAAAACACTTACCCGTAAGATCGTAGTTATTACGTTTCATATACGTTTATATGTTTCATAAGAAGACATCGTCCAAAACATTGTTAAAAATGTATAGAATGTAATGAAAAATACATCAGTCAAATGGTGACAATAGATATATTTAATAGTCAGTATAATAAGCAAAAACTATGTGTGTCTGTCAAATCTTTTTTCAGGAAGATTCTTAAATTATTTTTCGAATCACCAGTCTCCCAAAAAAAAAGGATAATATTTAATTTGGTTGACAGAGCTCTATTATTGTCTGAATCAGAATTTTACCAAAAAAAGTCTGACATTAATAATCAATTAATAATAATCAATACACTAATTGAGAATGATTATCCTCTGAAATTCATTTTTGATACTATCAGTGACAGAATTAGAAACATACAGCGTGGAGGAACAGTAGTACACGATTATGAAAATAAAAATAAAAATGAAGAATCAAGGATTGTAATATTATGGTGTTTATGTTTATTCCATCGATACCAATAAATTTAAAAAATTTAGTAAAGAGGATATCAAAATCTCATATTACAGTTCTAAATTTATTAAAGCAAGTTTATTAAAATGCAAAAGATCTAAATCAAACTTTCAAAGACTAATGTAGTATACAAGATCATGTGCAACGATTGTGATGCATCTTATGTCGGACAAACGGGTAGACAACTTAAAACTAGAATTGCAGAACATCGCAACCATATCCGTTGGAATACATCTACCCGTTCTGTAATCACCGAACATAGGACAAATGACATAATTTTGATTGGAATAACATCCAGATATTAGACGAAGAGCGTGTTACAATAAACATTTAATTTCCGAGATGTTAAACATCAAAAAACAGAAAAACAATCTCAATTTCATACACCATCTTCATAAAATGTATATGCCGATTATAAACAAAATTCAACATTGTTTTTATTAAGTTTTTTTGTCAATCTATTAATCGTCTCTTAGATGGTGACAGTCTACTTTACCGTTAACAACATTCAAATAATATCTCTGAAAGATTTGACAGATATACATAGTTTTCGATTATTATACTGATTATTAAGTATATCTATCGTCACTATTTGACTGACGTATTTTTCATTACATTCTATACATTTTTAACAATGTTTTGGACGATGTATTCTTCTTATATAACGATAACTGCGATCTACAGGTCTTTTATCGAAATGCGGTTACTTATTTTTTATAGAATTTTAATTAAAAAATAATTTCTTTAAAAAATTTTAGTTATTCATGTTACTATTTATTTTTAAAAAATTTTAATCAAGTAAAGATAATTTCCTTAAAGAATTTTATTGATTCAAATTAATTTACTCATTGGTGAAAGAATCTGTTTTTTTATCAGATCTTCACAAAATTCTTAACAATCGATCAACAAATCGTTTGTGAGTAATTGGTTATTTCATACAACATTCATCAAGATCGCTACATAAGTTGAAACACATTATATTATGGTTTTTTTTTATTTCTCTGATGATAGTAACTAATTTTAAGTGTGAAGAGGAGGATATTTGAAGATGGCAATCTAACAGCCGAAACATGTAATATCTGTTTTCTATTATGTATGTATTAATAATTTTTATATTTTTATATTTTTTATCGTTATATTTTAAAGAATTGACTCTTGTTTGCCTTTTTTATCGTTATATTATTATTGAAAGTCCTTTTAAAAGTTCTTGATTGGTTTATATAAAATGTTTCAATTTTTGTAAAAAAAAGTCTAAGAAATTTTCTAAAAAGTTATAAGTAGACATCGGATTTTATGCAGATATTTTTTGTAGACGCATGCATAAAATATTCAAATTTGCATAAATATGTAAATATGCACAAATAAATACGCATTTTTAGAATGATAAAAATTTCAATTTTTATGTTACTTTCCAATCGGCTTTCTAAAAAAAAAGTATCAAATTGCATAAGAATCCGATATCTAATTAAATAAAATTTTAGAAATTCTGAAAAATACTGTACTTAAAAATTCTGAAATTATATGATTTAAAATTCTCATCAGGGATTGCTAAATAAGTATTGTGATATTATGAAATGAGCTTTACTTTTGTAAAAAAAAACTTCTTTTTTAATCCTTTTTAATATTTTGTACAGAAAATGGTAGATATAAAGAGCAATCCTCCCATCGGAGAGAACGATTCACATTATGAGTCGAGGATACGAGTAAACAGTTTTGGCCGAGGTTCTGGCACAGGAACGTCAACACCATCATCTTCTTCCGATTACATGACTGGGGAGGCAGACGATAGTTCTGACAGTAAGAGTACTATACCATTCAGCTTGAAATCAATAGAGACCATGCTGTCATTATCCAAGGTATATACAAAGTATAATTTAAAATAATATTTCTTTTCAAGATCGTTTTAGCATCAAAAATAATATCTTATACGAATCTGTATTATTTTACAATATTATCTTGTTACAAATGAATATTAAAAAAAATAATGGAAATTGTTGTTTTATCCAGGATGCTTCTGAGGAAGATCTTCAAGAGATGGTGCGCAAGTGCAAACTGATGGTGTTGGAGAGTGCCGAATGTTCGGATGAGCGTAAATGGCTCGTTCGACGGCTGATTGAATTGCGTTTGCGCGTTCAAGAGTTGCGTGAGACTTCAGATGAGAATCTCTTTGAGACGCGCGTAATTCTCGGTCATCATTTCGTGCCGCAGAAGTACTATATTACTACGTCTAGTCCGGTTTATTGCGACCATTGCAGCGGCGCAATTTGGACGATGCTGCAGTCGTGGTACATGTGCAACGGTAAATGTTAAACAATTCAGCTCTAGACTATTCTCTGAACTGATCAACATATATTGTGATGATTGCATAATTTTCAATGAGTTTAAATGATATCTTTGATGATTGTTGTTTTATTACAAATTGGTTGAAAAAGTCTAATAGATAGAAAAAAATCATAGTAAATTCCAGTTTTTATTAGGCTTATTTACGTTGCTTGGAATCTCTCAAAAATTTTACATTTAAAAAATTAAATTAAACAAATTTTATTATTTTAAAATAAAATAAATATTCTTGAGGTTTCTACGGGCGCTTTCTATATAAAAATTATGCGTTTCGCGGGTTTTCTCCGTGTCCAGATCCATTCTTGGAATTCCAACGTTTCGTGAATCTTGCAGTCCACTTCATCAGGGCGAGGAGTAGTCTGATACTGAACTGTTCCTCCAAATCTACATGCCGAGTCGCACCACCACCCAGCACAAAAACAGTTAGTAATCAATTCACTTGTACATAGAGTTTTTATCATCTCTGACGAAGAACATCTATAGATTCAACCACCTAAAACTAGTCTTACAAAAAAATGGATACGACAAAAAAACATAACTAAATCAATACACAAGACAAAAACATACAACCAAACGAAAAAATTCTATCCATTTTCCTATATTAAAGGAACAACAGATCAAATTGGTAGGATATTATAAACATAATATCCGAATTATCTCCAAATCCAAAAAGATAGGAGAAATTTTAAAAGAAATCTTAAAGATCAAAGACTTTTACAGCTCCGCAAGAGTATACATCGAAGAAACCGCGAGAATGATTAATCTACGGATAAAAGAACATCAATGTGATATCAAGCTAAAACACGCCACGTACTCGGCATTATCAGAACACAATATCGCAACAGGACATCAAATACTCTTTGACAAAGCGACCACAATAGCCAACATCATACTTTCCAAGAAAATATAGAGAAGCCATAAAAATATTCCAACAATCTAAATAGAGAAACAATAATTACAATAATGAACAACATAAATAAAATATGGAAGACCATTCTCCCGTTTATTGAAGACCGATCAATTTCCTCCTCTCACCCCTTCCCCTCCCCTCCCATTCACAATTCTCTTTTTCTTCCCATCACTCCAACAAGCAGTGTAATATAAAGGGAACGGCCCAGAGGAACAGCTCAGTATCAGGCTGCTCCTCGCCCTGATGAACTGCAAGGTCACGAAACAATGGCGTTCCAATAATGGATCTGGACAGAGAAAACCAATGCGTGCATAATTGCATAATTTTTATAAAGATAAATATACTTCTTCAGTTAAAGAAAAAGAGAGCGAAGATACTAAATACAAAAAGTACGGGCAATGCAAATAGATCTAATGTTCCAGATTTTATTCAATGGAATAAATTAGCAAAAACTATAAAAATGACTAATATATGTAACACATTTATATAACTTTTTATATAACTTTATGCAAAAAATTATTTTTGCTTCAATTAATAATAACAAATTCGGCATGTATTGGCTCTGTTCTAGTGCTGTCCTGACATGATGCGAGTGCAAAATCTCTTTGATATTATAAACTGCACTACCAGAAACGTTAGAACAACATTTCTTGACTCGTTCAGTTCGTTTGGTTGCTAATAGTATGCTCTATATAATTTGAATGTGTGAACACAGAAAAAATTCGCACTCAGTGCGCACTAGTGCAGTCTGCCGAATCTGGTATGAATCATACCGAGAGAGAGAGAAGGGTGGAGGGAGGGGGGATGTAAAGAAAAAATTAATTAGTCAATAATTTTTACAAATACATTTTCTCAACTTTATAAATTGCACATTGATTCGATTTATCGGACTCGAAACACAGTTGCAAACTAACGTTGAAATATTAATAATTCAAATTAGATTGATCAATTTTTTAATAATGATACTAATAAACATCTTAAAAACCTGTAAATTATAAATAATTCAAACAATCAAATAGAAAGGTAAAGAAGCCACGCTTGATGTTCGTACTATACAATAGTTATCTGTTATAATAAAATAACAATTATGCAAACATACATACAATAGACCTTTTCACATCAGATCCTCTTTAGTGTAATAAAACTTAACACAAAATTTTATATTTCAAATTTTTCTTAAGTTCCTGACTAGTCGCGGTGACCATGTTGGAATTGCGACATCAGAAGCGAAAAATATAATTTATGTTGTATGCTACTTGCAAGTAAATCGCGCGCGCGCGAGATATTGTATAGCATAAATATCAAGCGTAGCTTCTTTGCCTTGTTTATAATTTGACTGAATTTTATTCGTTGGAGTCTAATACATTGTGTTTAATCTGTAAATAATTATTATGAAAAATATTATCTTAACCAGGATAAATTGAAATTAGTATGTAATATATAGTTTTAAAAATAAATGTTAAGAAAGGCTGAATGAACCAAATAACAACAAATGTAAATATGTAAATATAAGAAACAAATATAATTATCAAAATCTAACGCAAATAATAAATAAATGTAAAAAATAATGTTGTTTCGAGCCCGATCTAGATCATCTTCAGTGTACATATAAACATAATTAAAATAGAAAAGATAAACAAATTTAATATACTTAAATAAACAAATCAATTAATAAAATAATACAGTGCAACAGGTGCTTTCGGTAGAAATGCATCCTATAATCGTGAATCCGATATTACATCCACATGATATAGCGTAAATGATAAATGTCCAAAAGATAAAAATCCATATTAGTGTCAGAATGCGCAAAATTATTCACACGCATCGTAAATATAACAATACTCGTTAAAATCTGATAAAAATAATGGAAACAAAAATTATACCAATACGGTATTTAACGCAATGAAAAACTCCTAAGTTAGCTTATATAATTCCAAACACATTAAGTAAGTATGTAAAAAGAGATAAAGACCAATTGGACGTTTTATCAAATCAAGGGATAGTTTACAAAATATTTTATGAGGATTGCGAGGCCAGTTATGTAGGTCAAACGAAGAGAAAGTTAAAGACTAGATTGCAGGAACATAAATTTGACATAAATAAAAATACGGGCTCTCATCACAAACCACCGTATTGAATACAACCACAATTTTGATTGGAGTAATGTAAAAATCCTTGATAAGGAACCTTCCTACAAAAAAAAGTTGATATCTGAGATGGTTCATATTAAAAAGCCAGGGCTTAAACAAGCAGAGTGAATCTGATTCGTTACACGATTCCTATCTCTCCATCATACATCTTTCTCTCTCTCTTAGCTATTCTTCCTTTTTCTACTAGTTTTCCTTTCCTATTTCCATTCCTTTACTTTTTTAACAGTTTCTTCACTCTTTGTATCGCAGCCAGACGATTAAGACGTTTCTTCGCAATACAGTTTCCTAACTTTTATACTCTTTTGCCAATATGATATTATCCTTGGCAGAAGAAATTTTATATTAATACTTTTTTGGAGTTCTTTTTATCTTTAGACATCGCAACATTGTAAATTTAAGGTAATCTTGACTACATGTTTTAATTTATACTTATTGTAATCTATAGATAGACTTTCTTTACTGGTACAGTCTGTATCTTTGTACTTAATGCTCTGGAGTTTTTCGTTGCGTTAAATACTGTATTGGTATAATTTTTGTTTCCATTATTTTTATAGATTTTAATAAGAGAATTGTTATATTTACGATGCGTGTGAATAATTTTGCGCATTCTGACACCAATATGAATTTTTATCTTTTTGACATCTATTATTTACGCTATATCATTGAAGATTTAATATCGGATTCATGATGACAGGATGCGTTTCTACCGAAGGCCTGTTACACTGTATTATTTTATTAGTTGATTTATTTATATTAAATTTGTTTATCTTTTTTATTTTAATTATGTTTATATGTAACACTGAAGATGCCCTCGGTCGAGCTCGAAACGACGTTATTTTTTATTTGCGTTAAATCTTGATAATTATATTGTTTCTTATATTTATACATTTGTTATTTGATTCATAGCCTTTCTTAATTTATTTTTAATTTATATTATTGAACCATTATTATATATTTTTAAAACAAAAATCAAAGATATATACAAATATTATAAAATTTTATATTAGTTTTTCATAAGAAAAATATAATAGAGTAACACATTTAAAAATTTGTACTAATATAAATCTGAATTGTTTATTCAAGAATATCGATTTATTCAAGAGTAAAGATTTTCTACTTATTTTATCGTTTTTTTAATAAAAGAGAATTTTTATCGATTTTTTTTCTGAAAAAATACTGGTTTTTATGCTGAATTTTATGCAAAACAATATTGAATTTTTGTTACAAATACGTCTTATTTATTCAGATTGCAAATTCAGTTGTCACTGGAAATGTCTGAACAATGTGTGTCGTGTATGCGTGCATGTGGTCGCCAGTGAAGCTGGCGGATACACGCACACGAAGGATATCTGTCCGGAGCAAGGCCTCTCGAAGCAAGGTTACCGTTGCGCGGAATGTAAAGTGCGAATAACATTCAGTAAGTATTAATAGATTAGATTAAAAAGTGTCTTGGTAATTATAAATAAGTACATAAATGGACTATTTGCTTGATTGTCATATTTGTTTAATGTCTGTTAAGTATTCTATTCCTTCGATAACACACTATTAAAATATTCCTATTAAGATTATAATAATGATAATGAATCCTGTCCTCCTGCAAGCTTTCTCAAAAGGATTATCATTATCCTGCTTCGGCAATTCCTTTAAGAATGCAGGTATCTAATATATTAATAGCAATGTATCATACTAATACATTAAAATAAAATATTATGCAGACACGTTATTACTTCAATATAAATATCTTATATCTTTATTTATTATTTCAATTTTGTCATGTGTAACTGCATTAAGATATTTTGGGATATTTTAAATACATTTTTGTATCTTTTACCAAATATTTATGGAAATTATAATTTCCCATTAGATTGACGATACGTAGAATTTTTTTATAGATACATATTTATTAAATTACGATATTTATAAATACATACAATCTGATAATCAAAATAGTGACACTTCTAGAATCAGCGTGGGTAGAGCCTCGACTTTGCGACTACAGCGGTTTATATTACTGTCAAAGATGCCATTGGAACACAGCCATGGTCATTCCCGCGAGAGTAATCAGAAATTGGGACATGGAGCCGCGTCTAGTATCTCGCGCCGCAGTGCAGCTTTTGATGCTTTTGGAGGATCGTTCCGTACTATCGCTAGAAGAATTAAACCCGAAACTCTTTACCTTAGTTCCGGATTTATCACTTGTAAAGGTAAGTTTCAAACATATCACTGTGTATATATAATAATTATAAAAGTAATTATAAAATATTATATTAGAGTAACTAAATTAAAAATTATTAGATATAAATTATGTATCGCAAATCAAATGTCTCTTTTTTTTTATCAAAATGAAATTAAAATAGATTTGAATTACATTTTTTTATTATACTGCACATTATGTGCAATTATCACATTAAAAAATCATTTCTTTTTCATTAAATGTAGCTATTTTAATTAATATGTACATTTAATTAAATGATAATATTATCTAGATCAGTATCTAGATAATATTGTACAACTTTGTTTCCGCCGTTTTTTTCCGAAATTCAAGGCTTTATTGTAAAAAACTAGTTATACATTTATGATTCAAAGTCCATCGATTGTCCATCGCTGGCCACTACTTTCTTCCATCTTTCGGGTAGCGTACGAATCCCGCGTCGAAAAAACTGGTCATCTTTTGAGGCTATCCACGAATCGATCTAATTTTTTACTTCTTCATAAAACCGGAAGTGCTGGACAGCCAGGCCGTATGCCATTGATCGAAACAAGTGATAGTCAGAGGAAGCAACGTCTGGAGAATATGGCGGGTGGAGTAGGACTTCTCATTTCAACGTAACGTGTTCCAAGTATGTCTTGACCACTTTCGCAACATGGGGTCGAGCATTGTCATGCTGCAAAATCACTTTATCGTGTCTCTCGTTGTATTGTGGCCGTTTGTCTTTCAATGCTCGGCTCAAACGCATCAATTGCGTTCGATACCAATCGCCTGTGATGTTTCAGTCGGTTTTAACAGTTCATAATACACTACGCCGAGCTGGTCCCACAAAATACAGAGCATGACCTTGGAGCCGTGAATATTCGGTTTGGCCGTCGACGTGGAAGCATAGCCGGGAACTCCCCATGATTTTCTGCGCTTGGGATTATCGTAATGAACTCATTTTTCGTCCCCAGTCACAATGCGATGCAGAAATCCCTTCCGTCTTTGCCTTTCAAGCAGCTGTTCAGAAGCAAACAAACGCCGTTCAACATCTCTCGGCTTCAATTCGTACGGCACCCAATTTCCTTGCTTCTGAATCATTCCCATGGCTTTGAGGCGTTTTGAAATGGCTTGTTGAGTCACTCCCAATGATCGTGCCAATTCTTCTTGATTTTGACACGAGTCTTGCTCAAGTAATGCCTCCAATTCTGTATCTTCGAAAACCTTCTCTCTTCCATCGCTATGCCGGTCTTCGACGTCAAAATCACCGTTCTTGAAGCGTTGAAACCACTCACGACACGTTCTTTCACTAATAGCGGCCTCACCATAAGTATTTGAGAGCATTCGATGAGCCTCAGCCGCAGATTTCTTCATATTGAAGCAAAAAATTAAAACCTCCCGCAAATGACGAGAATTTGGCTCGTAAACTGACATTTTCAATCGAGAATAACTTTATGATGCAGACACAAATCGACTAATGTTTCTATGGGGTTATGTTGACAGATGCCCAAGTTTATTGTATGACGTCTATGATCTATTTATTTCGACCACCACTTACTGCTAAAGCCATTTATAGGAAAACGGCGGAAGCAAAGTTATACATCTAATAGATACTGAGATGTGTTACTATTAAATTTTAGCGAATGCGAGAGGAAATGCAGATGATGAAGAAATATTTAGTTCTGTGCGTGGAAGCTTGCACTCAGGGATTACCGTGGAAGATTGGATTGCGCACACATATGATCGAAAATTCGGGTAATTATTCCATCAAGGACCTCATCGATCTTCAAAGTGGCATTCTCTTGGACGAGCTTCGTACTGCGTACGACACAATGCATGCACATATTACGCAGCAATGTGAACTCTGCAAGGCAAGGTAAATATTTAAAAAGAGAAAGAATACATTTTTTTTTATATTCATTTATATAACTTATTTTTAATGATGAATTTTTAATGATGAATTCATATGTTAAGGCTCACCATTATCATTATTTTCGAATTTAATACATAAAGAATAGTATTTATATAATAATATAAAATTTCACATGTGATACATTTTAATTAATGTAATATATGTTATATTTCAAGACTTTCAATAATTACAATTAGAATTAAAATTAATGATTGATGATTGTATATTTTTCCTATTATGTGATTCAATTCTGACATCAGTTTTTTTATACGATATATTTATAAACTGTGTGTAAGTATATGTATATTTATTTGCGATAATTGGAAGTTTAATTATAATTATTGTCTATGTTTTTTAACAATATTACACAACATGTTATTTTTACCAAAAATGTTAGATATGTGCACATACAGGGTGTCTGGAAATAATCGCCAAATATTTCATAGGCAAGTAGAGCGGACTAAACTGAGTCGAAAAGTCCTCTACCATTTTGTAAGTATCCCTAATAGTTAATGAGATATTATCCTTAAAAATAGCCGAATACTACTGCGAAGTGTATACGCCTACTGGCTTGGCGCGCGGGTCGTGGGAAGTGGATAACCTGGCAAGCGCGCCGTCCGAGCTATGGATGCTTGCGGCGGTGTGCGCGGCGCGAGGCGCTTGCCAGCCAATTCCCAACTC
Organism: Atta colombica; assembly: GCF_001594045.1. Taxonomy (NCBI): domain Eukaryota; kingdom Metazoa; phylum Arthropoda; class Insecta; order Hymenoptera; family Formicidae; genus Atta; species Atta colombica. The sequence continues at coordinate 639,528 of NW_017259392.1, forward strand.
CCAAGGCCGCGCGCCAAACGATCGGTAGGCATATACACTTCGCAGTAGTAGGCCGGGCGAGCACGCGTATTTGGCTATCTTTAAGAATTAATATCTCATTAACTATTGGGGAAATTTACAAAATGGTAGAGGACTTTTCGACTCAGTTTAATCCGCTTTACCTGCCCATGAAATATTTGGCGATTATTTCCAGACATCCTGTACACACACACACACACACACGCACGCACACGCACGCACGCACGCACGCACGCACGCACGCACGCACGCACACACACACACACACACACACACACACAAGATTAGAATTAATACAAGAGAATCCTATTTAATATCAAAAATAACTTTAAAAGAAATATTTCTGTCTTTTAGGGGACACTTATGCGAAATATGTGGCAATGACGAGATAATTTATCCATGGGATGCCAGCTCGGTTATCTGTCAGCAATGTTCGGCAGTGCATCATCGCGTTTGTTGGGCCAAGCGCAATCATTGCTGTCCACGATGTGCACGTCTGCAAAAACGTCGCGCTCTACAGGGACAAATGATGCAGGATGGCGAAGACTGTGATACGGACGACACCGCAAAAGATTCTTAAATGAAAATGTCACATGAATATGTGGTAAAATATTATTCGTATAGCGATTTATATTTTGTACTTGTTATTTTTTTAAGCGGATCAAATTGATTGCAATCTGTAATTTTTATATACCATACGGAAAAGTTTGTACATAGTTTTTCTAATTATGAATTTATAATTGTATTATATGATTTTTTTGTAATGCGCGATCTAATTGATGAGATTATACAGGTGTCATATTTTTTAAAATAATTGCCATGTAATGCGCGAAGTATATATGTAGTGCCCGCAAACAGTATAATCATTCATCGAACTCTGCAGATTAATTGCGTTATATAATATATTACTTTTATGTTTTAGAAAAATGTTTACTAGTAATAAATCATCTGCTGCATATTCTACATGTAATATGTAGAATAGAATAGAATTTATTACACTTCACATTTACATAGCCAAGAATTAGTTTACATAAATTAGGGGATTAGTTTACATAAATTCCTTATCCACACTCATTTTTCCACAGCTAGTTCCTAACTCTAAAAAAACAAATAAAAGATTTTCTTAATATTCTTATTTTCATTTCTTTGAATATCGTAATATATGTTCTTCTATCTTATAATTATATTTATTACCTACATATTATAGCCTGACCATTGCATATATACTATACTATACAATATACTATACTATAATACAATAGTACGACATAGTAGTAGATTCCTAACTACAATTATACATAGATATGTCGTAGTACAATATATATTTCTAATATTATGTCACATCTTTTCTAATCGTGTCTCACGCATTTCTAGATGCAAATTTGTTCTCCTGCTTAAATATATTATTCCATGTCCTTTACCTGGCTAATTGTTTTTTCTTCCGTTTTCCCTTTCCTGATCTCTTTTTTTCTTTCTTTAATTTACCTAAAACTTTACATTTAACTGAATCTAATTCTTCGCTCCAAAATTTCTTCCATATTTCTTCCTTATTCTTTCCTAAATCAACTACATACTTTTGGGCATTCCTCCACATAGTGTTCCATACAGTTTATTCCTATTCCGCAAAATATGTATCTTTTATATTCCTTATCTAGCCAATATTTATTTCCTTCCTTCCCGCATCTAAACCTAACTAACCCTCGCACTCCTTCGTCCTATCCTACATATGTTTTCCTTCCTTAAATAATTGGGACATTTATTCCTCGTATCAAATTCTTTGTACCTTTCATTGTATCTCGCAGTCTTCATCCTATTATCTTCCTATTGTTTTTGCTCATCCCTTTCTCTTCTAATTATTTCCTCCTCTAACCTCCCTTTATTTCTATCCTCTAATTCCCTTTATTCCCCATCCATTCTTATTGTAAAACCTTTCTCTTTCTTCACCTTATACATCCTTCCATTTATCCTTTTTTTTTCTTTCCAACATCGAAGTAGGCTGCTCTCTCTTCTTTTCTTTAATCTCCTCTCGTATCTCATGACTCTTATTCCCCAACCTACTCTTAATTTTTCCTTAGCTAATTTCCTCATTATCACATATCTTGGAGTGCAGAACTCTATGTTGAATATCTCATATAATCTAACATAATTTTCTCCAGATTTCCTCTTTCTTCCGATCCCCAGATCTCTACTCCATACTCCATAACACTTTGTACTAGGTATTTAAACAGTACCCATCTCCTTATAAAATCATTTCTGTTTAATCTTTTTCCTAAATCTTATACCTTTTTGGCTGCCGCCCTCCCTTTCCTGCTCAATTCTATTATATGATCTTTATTATATGAATTACCTTTTCTATTAAAAGTAAAGCTTAAATACTTAAAGCTAAAACATTATACCTCTCTCTCCCATTTCCATGTTTCCTTCTTTTCCTTCCCATGCTTATTAAATACTGCTATCTTTGTTTTTTCGCACAGTTCTAGTTTCCTATCTTTTAAAAATCTCCTTAGTGTATCCATCGTATCTATCAGCGCAACTTTATTTTTCGCTAACAGCACTATATCGTCCGCATACGCTAAGTTCCATATCCTTATACTATCTATCGCAACTCCCCCTATATTTCTATTTTTTAACTCTCTGTCAAGGTTCGCAACATACAAATTAACAGGAGTGGATTCAGGACACAGTCCTGCTTAATTCCTCTTCTTATCTGGAATTTCTCTGTCAAACCTTTGCTTATTCTGACCGTAACCTGTCTTCATACATATACATATATATATAT
>NW_017259392.1:642424-650303 GCF_001594045.1 Atta colombica
TATCTCCTTAGTAATTCCCATAGTACACCTTTATCCACTCTGTCGGCTGCCTTCAAATCTGCAAAGAGAGCATATACTTTCCTCTCTTCCTACCTTTTCTATCTTCTGCTTGCTCTTTTGAATCAGATGATTCAGTACGAATACGGTATCCATCATCAATCTCCCTTTTCTAAATCTTGTTTGCGTCTCCGGGATTATGTTTTTTCCCTACCTCCTCTTCCAATTTAATTCTTAAAATCTCCGCGTACCATTTGTACAATAACGATATCTCTTTATAATTTCCTACTGATTCTGTGTCTCCTCTCTTATATAATGATACAATAATATTTTGCCTCCAATCTTCAAGTATCTCTCCTTGTTTCCAAATTTGTCCTAATAATTCTAACATATCCTTCTATGACGAACCTTTCGCATATTTCCACACTTCCATCGGATTCCATCTATACCACGGCCTTTTTGTTCTTCTCTTTAATGTCCCTCCCCCATAATTTCTTCCTCTTTCAACTCTTTTATCTCCTATTCTTCTTCTCCATCTCTTGTCTCCATTTCCTCCTTTTCCTGTACAATTGAATATCGTTTAAAAGGTTCATAAAAATGTTGCCTTCATTTTTCTGTCTTAATGTTATTATCTCTCCATATCTTTTTGCCCTTTTTTTTGTTTATAAATTTCATACATCCGCCTCCCTCTTCAAATCTCTCAATTTCGTTTTCTCTTCTCTCTTTTCTTTTTGCTTTTTTTCCTTCAATTCCTTAAATTTCCTTCTTTCTTCCATATATTCTCTCTTGCCTATTTTTCCTAGTCTCCATCTCTTATGTATTCTCTGTATTTTCTTCTTTTTCCTGGTACAACTTCTATTTCATTAAACCTCCTAGTTCGAATCTTTTGATTTTTATCTTCCTCTTGATTATCACTCCATGTAATTTTTTTGATCTTTTGCCATTTTTCCTCTATTGTTACTCCTTTTTTATCTGTTTCGCTAAGATTTCTGCCTTTTCTTGATATTTTTTTATGGTTTATTCATTCCATACAATTACCTCCTTTACCTTTTGCTTTTTTTCCTCTTCCTTTGTTTTCTGCCTTTCCTTTTCTCCTTCCATGCATGTGATCCGAGTCCACCTTATCTCCTATCGCAAATTCTCTTATGTTTTCTCTTATACCTTCATTTGCAATCACATAATCAATAACTGTACCTCTATAACCTACATAAATATATTCCCCGTCCCAATCTTCTTTCGTCAATCTATTTAAAATGTATTATCCTTTTCTCTGTGCCCAATCTACTCTTTGCTTCCGTTTCCTACCACTTCTCTTTTCTATTTCTTCTTCCCACTCTACATTACCTAATTCGCCTGTTTTTACATTAAAATCCACCTATTAACTATTTCCTCATTTTGTCCCCTAGAATTATTCCTAAATTTTTTTTCTAAATTTTTTCAGCTCCTATTGTATACCGATATTATTATAACCTTCGTTTCCCCTACAGTCGACATTATCACTCCTTCCTTATTTTTATATATCGATTTCTCAGCCCAGTTTTTCTTTATGCCTACTATAAATCCCCTCAGTCTCTTTTTTCTATGTGCATATACACATTCCTATTTATGTGAACTAGGTAACCTCCCCTCAACTTTTTTCTACTCATTTTCTTCTAATGATTCATGTAAGCCATGTTTCACATAGGTTTATAAAATCAAACTTACCTACAGTTCCAAAAATCTTTATCCTTATTATTTATGCCTGCAATGTTCCAAAACATAATATTTCCTCCCCTTTTATTTACCTTGGAATTTCCTTTTTTCCTTGTATCTCTCTTCCACTTTCCTCTAAGTTTTTCACTCCCTTCTTGGGTTAACATAAATTTTGTTTCTCTCTTACTATTTCCCTTAACTTATCTCTTTTTTTCCTTTTTCTATCCTCATATTTTCTATTATTATTTTCCTTTTCTCTTTTCTCTTCCTCCTCTCTCTCTATTTCTGTCTAAGTTTTCCAAATCTCCCTTATGTTCACCCTCCTATATCCTATCTTTATATCTCCCTCCTTGTTTTCCTGTGCTTTCACTTATTTATTCTAGTCTGCATCTTCCTTTCTTCAAAACTTAAATCATTTTCGAAAAAAAATTTTCCCTCCCCTTAATTTATTCTTGTTTCTCATCACCTCCCTCTTCATTTTTTTCATTACTCACTTTAATGATCACTACTGATCCGCTCATCCTCCAGCTAATAATCTGTACATCTATCTCTATTTTCTCTTTTATAAGTTTCTGCACCCATTCCTTGCCTTTCTCTATATCTTTATCTTCTTCCCATTTAATCCCCTTACGATATTGCATTTTCTTTCCTCTCGTTCTTTATCCGCCACTAACTTTCTGCACAGCTCCTATTTCTCTTCATTTAATCTATCCATGCTTCCTTCTGATCGCCTTCCGCTACATGCACTCGCAATCCTATTGTAGGTACTCCTTCCCTAATTATATACATTCCTCTTCTCTTCCTCTTCCTCTCCTGATGTACCGTGACTTATCCTCCTCTCCATCTCATCTAACCTATCTTTTATCTCTTTTATCTCTTTACTATATTGCTCTCATCCCTCTCTAAGTCTTTTCTCCGTCTTCTCTATCTATTTCTTTACCTTATTTTCATTATTATTTTCTCTTCTATCCCTCTAAACCTCTCCTCCCAAAATCCTTTTCTCTTCATTTAACCTAAATGTTATAACTTTTTTCCTACCGTCAGTGCGTTTTCCTCTTCTTTGTCGTCAACTTTTTCTGCTTGCTATCTACTAATTTTCCTTTCCCGGCTCCCCCTCTTCCTGACGGGCTGTTTGCGTCTTTCAACGCCATAATTTCACCTATCTATTACAGTATAACCAGTAGGGACACGTGTTGCAGTCACGTGAGCATCCGCCATGATAACGTTTGAAAAATCCAGGACCGAAAGAGAATATACTCCATGCGATAGTCCATTGTTAATAATTAAGGATGTCGTGTAAACGTAGTCAATGTAAAAATATTATCTTTTTTCACAAAATTACATTTATTATATTTAAGTTAACTTAGCATAAACTACTTACTTTTTGTAAATTATAAAAACTTACCTTACGATATCTTTGGGATAACGAAAAAAAGTGCATTGTAAATTTTTACTATTATTACTGCATTGTTTAATACTGCACATAATATAACTTTTCTTTTTTTTATCCATTTTTTAGAAATATTTACGGCAGCTCTTAAATTGTCTTCTTTTGCCTCGGATATCTGTGTTCACATGGGATCTGTGTAATATTATATGTACGTTCTTGTCATTTTACATTTCATTGGATCCGGCCTAAAACAAAAACTGTGCGCCATACCTGCTCGAACACTCATTTTTTCGCTGAATGTTTCTACTGATTATATTGTATACCTACCTTCTCATATAGAACAGTCTTATCCTTACAAAGTTCTTATCGTCTTTATTTGTGTCACTTCTGCATCATTGTATCCTACTTATCCGTACCTAATATCCTATTTCTCGTCTCTAATTACACTTCAGTACGTAATCTAAATCACCTACATTCGCACGCATGCATCCACTCTCGCGCCATAATCAAGTCCCTACATATATATCAATTTGTATAGAAATCATAGCGAATTAATAGATAAATAGAATAAAAAAGAAGACGAATAAATGTAATCTACGAAAAATTTGCTGATTATAAATGCACATCATCAATTATTTATTATTTACTTTTGCCATTCGTCATTCGATGAATGTCAACTGCGAATTTTTATCTATATTATCTACATTTTTATCTATATTGTCTAAATAATGCTATGTGTAATGATATATTAGGTGTACAACTTTGCTTCCGCTGTTTTTTTCCGAAATTCGAGGCTTTATTGTAAAAAACTGATTATACATTTATGATTCAAAGTATTGTCCATCGCTGGCCACTACTTTCTCCCATCTTTCAGGTAGCGTACGAATCCCGCATCGAAAAAACTGGTTATCTTTTGAAGCTATCCAGGAATCGATCCAATTTTTTACTTCTTCATAAGACCGGAAGTGCTGGTCAGTCAGGCCGTGTGCCATTGATCGAAACAAGTGAGTCAGAGGGAGCAACGTCTGGAGAATACGGCGGGTGGGGTAGGACTTCCCATTTCAACGTTTCCAAGTACGTCTTGATCACTTTCGCAACATGGGGTCGAGTATTGTCATGCTGCAAAATCACTTTATCGTGTCTCTCGTTGTATTGCGACTTTGTCTTTCAATGCTCGGCTCAAACGCATCAATTGCGTTCAATACCGATCGCCTGTGATTGTTTCAGTCGGTTTTAACAGTTCATAATACACTACGCCGAGCTGGTCCCACCAAATACAGAGCATGACCTTGGATGTCAAAATCACCGTTCTTGAAGCGTTGAAACTCACAACACGTTCTTTCACTAATAGCGGCCTCACTATAATTTGAGAGCATTCGATGAGCCTCAGCCGCAGATTTCTTCAGCAAGCAAAAAATTAAAACCCCCCCCGCAAATGACAAGAATTTGGCTCGTAAACTGACATTTTCAATCGAGAATAACTTTATGATGCAGACACAAATCGACTAATGTTTCTATGGGATTATGTTGACAGATGCCCAAGTTTATTGTCTATGATCTATTTATTTCGACCACCACTTACCGCTAAAGCCACCTATAGGAAAACAGCGGAAGCAAAGTTGTATACCTAATATGTTCTTAGTGGAATTTTTCTTGGGCCCATATTCTTAACATTTGCACAAATATTAAATGATAAATTTAGTAACGCCTTATCGAACTGTTTGATTCTTCCGCTTGCGCTGTGGTAGAATAAGCTAGGTACCGATAGTATTTAAACGAAAGTGTTAAGTCACCGGAGCCAGTCTGCGTCAACTCTTGATTGCAACTAGATGAGTGTGCATTATAAAATTTTTCGTAGATTAATGAAATAGAGTCTTAGAAAGAATGTTTTAAAATTTGTTAATCTATTAATTTTATTATCTATATCAACTTGAATAAATTCACATTCATCTTTTTAATCATGTTCATTTTGATAGCGCATAGTATATTTTTTTAACATTTATCATAATTTTATTCTAAATTAAAATTTGTATTTTTTGTAATTATCTATAGCATTTTATTTATGTTAATAAAATTACATAAAGAATTAAAAAATAAAAGAAAAACTATCGCAAATATTATTTATTAAAATAAAGAATTAAAAAATATCAATGTGCTAGCATATATAATAATAATAATATATAAGATGTTCCAAAATTTGTAAATTGAAATAATATCAACTAGTAAGAAAGTTTTCAAAAAATTAAAGTGGTATCGCATAGGGAGGCGCCTAGAGGGAGGGGGGAGGCAATCGCTCAAAACACCAACACATGAGGGCGCTGTTGGCGTGGGGAAAAAAATTACTGTTCAAAAATTGCTGCAGATCGCATTTTTTGAACAGTAATTTTTATTTCTCCAAAGTAATTTTCATTTCCCTATAGTAATTTTCATTTCCCCACAGTAATTTTCCACTGCGCCATATTTGAGAATGAGTTGATAAGCGAAGTGATTAGAAAAATAGTAAAGCAACTTTCTAAGATTTTATCATTAAAACAATATTATAAAATCATGTATCACTGCGCAAGATGTTAACAACGGACAATAATCAATTTATTAAAAGTTCAAAAAACAATAAAATATAGATGTCTCGGTCTTTGTTAGATCATCTTCAGTATAAGTAATTATTGGGAGTACAAATAAGTTTCCGCCGTTTTTAATCAAAAATTAAGCATTTATTGAGAAAAAAAACGTATATAATGTTTTATTCAAAGTAATGGCTATCGCTAGCCATTACTTTTTCCCATCTTTCTGGTAGCATGTGGATACCGCGACGGAAAAGAACGCTTCATCTTTTGAGGCTATCCAGTCGATACAATTTTTGATATCTTCATATGCTGCTCAGACAGAGCGTCATCGATCGGAACAAATGGTCAGAAGGAGCAATGTCTGGAGAATACGGTGAATGGGGTAGAACTTCCCATTTGAGTTTTTCTAAGTAGGTTTTGATCTGCAACATGTGGTCGAGCATTATCATGCAGGAGAATAATTTTGCCTGGAGTAGTAGTGAGCGCGTTTTTCCTTGAGTGCTCGGCTCAATCTCATCAATTGTATTCGGTAGAGAGCCCCAGTAATACTCGTTCGGTTTGAGCAACTCATAATATACGATACCAAGCTGATCCCACCAAATACACAACATGAGTTTTTTTCCCATGAATATTCGGTTTAGCTGTCGATGTTGAAGCATGACCAGATGGTCCCCATGATTTTCTCTTCTTTAGGTTATCGTAGTGGATCTCATCATCAGTTTTCATCACCAGTGACTATACGATGCAAAAAACCCTTTCGTTTATGACTGGCAAGCAGCATTTCACATGTGAAAAATCGGCGTTCAACGTTTCTCAGTTTCAGTTCATATGGAATCCAATTCCCTTGCTTTTGAATCATTCCCAATGATTTCAAACAATATGAAATTGTTTGTTGAGTCATTCCTAATGTAAGTGCAAATTCTTTTTGCGTTTGGCACGAATCTTCATCCAATAATGCTTTCAATTCCGCGTCTTCGTACACTTTCGGCCTTCCGCTACGTTCTTTGTCTTCGACGTTAAATTCACCGTTTTTAAATTTTTCAAACCACTCACGACAACTTCTCTCTCTTAAGACAGCATCACTATATACTTCTACAAGCAATCTATGAGTCTCAGCTGCAGATTTCTTTAAATCAAAAATTCCCGCAAATGACGCTTATTCGGCTTAAAACTCGACATTTTCGTACAAAAAAAAATATATGATGCTGATACAAAATCGCTAATTTCAAGGTTATGGTGCCGGATGTCCAATCTTACGATATGTCGTTTTATATCAAACAATTTTAACTATAGTTTATTAGTGGCGCCATTTTTTGCAAACGGCGGAAACTTATTTGTATTCCCAATAAAATAGTTTACAACAATATGTTATCGTTCATTTTACTATCTGTTCATTTTATTAATAATTTAAATCATGAAATTCGAATCTTGTTAGTATATAAGCTGTTATTACAAACAATTTGACAATTTACAAATTTGTGGTAATCGAATCTTGTCATTTAGGTAACATTAACGTGAAAAAACGCTCGTTGTACGGATTCTACAAGTTTATCCTTTAGAAGATTATTTTCAGAGTGTCCATTATTTAAAATAAGAATGGTTAGCTCGAACACTTAATTTCCAGATTTTGCATCAAGGATATAACCAGAAATCCAGTTTTTTCATCAAAAAAACAAGATTGTAACAGTTATAGACATCGTTAACAAATGTGAGACATTGTCTGGAGCGCTAAATAAATAACGATATCTATCTATCTCTTCTGGTAAAGACATTGAATATTAATTAAAAAAAGAAATCATAATACCAGATTGAACCTCCTACACGGAAATATTTATTTTTTTCTTTTCAACGTGAAAAGAAAAAGAGGAAGAATAAATCATGTGAGAAGCTTAATATAGAGTATAATGTCGGAAAATGAACAAATTTCTTCTAAGAATGTTATTACGTACATATTGGCCCATATTCAGAACGCGTTTACAATGATGTTAGCGCGCTAACATGCTAACGCGCTAACTTACGTGACACATACTATAGAATTTCAGAGATAAAAACGCGCTTTTATCAATAAAAATTCCGTTCTAAATACGGGCGATTGTCGTATGATATGTTTTGCAGATATGTCATATGTTATTTGGTTGTAGCATAAAATATTTCTAGACTCGAGAATTTTTCCATCCTACAGCCAATCAACATTCGACAAACCTGTCATATATATATATATGTGTATATATATATA
>NW_017259392.1:650403-652627 GCF_001594045.1 Atta colombica
ATACAAAATAATTTAAAGCAACATTCTATCATTAAATTCAAATATAGACGAACCTATTAAAAGAATATTTTTTTGGAAAATGGAAAAAATTTAGTTTTTTTTATTTTATTTTTCTGGAAAATTAAGAACTACACTATAAAAGAACATTTAAAAAATTTTTCTGTATTTAAAAAAAAATTCAGATATTTTTTCTCGATTTTATTTCTATAGAAAATTAAGAATTGTAGTAATAGACATTCGAAACGATATCAAGTTTTAGAATGATTGTAATTAATAAATAACTTGATCGTGGATAAAATGCTTGAAATAGCTCACCAAGCAGAAATGCAATCAAAAGAAATGTTTAGATTCCAGGATTCTTTATTTCATGGAAAACGAGAATTAAAAGGAGAGCAAGGAAGAATGCAACTAATATCGTTCTCTTAGTAGCTTATCGCTCTGTGGATGCGTGCCATGAGTCAGAAGACTAGAGGAAATCTTTGGTGCGAATAAACGCAAATACGAAGCGCTTATGCCGGCCGAAACAATGCAACCGTTAGTCCCTTATTTTGGTCAAAGAAAATAATAATTCCTAATCCCTTTGACCAAGGATCGGATCCATACGATTCTTGAAAAGAATAAATAGTGCCGATAAAGTCAGTCGATTAATAAATTATTTCTATTCATGGATGAATTTTATTGCTAACAATGTGTACGTGTATGCGCGCGCGCGTGTGTGTGTGTGTGTGTGTGTGTTTGTGTGTGTCTATACATGTATGCATTGAAAATATATTTACATTGATAGATAATAACAATAAATGTATTGTTTGTTTTACAATTTTTAGTGTAGTGCTAGGTATTTTTATGTGCTGAGCGAAATTGTGAAGAGATGCCCAGCAAATGAGAATAAATTAAAATAGATTAAAATTTTTTTCTATCCGAATGCGTATTTTAAATAGCGAATAGCTTTTTTTTGGATTTAATTGGATTCAATACGATTCAATTTGATTCAATTGGATGCAATTAGATTGAAAAACTGCATTCCTATTCAAAATTTTGAATTGAACAGTATTCACAATTGTGCACAGAAAAAGCTAATATTATTTGTAGATTGAAAGGCATAGAGATATGTTCCATGCAATTCCTATAAATGAATAAAAATGCATTTTCAGAATTGAAAAGCATTCATTTTAACATTGAACCAGTATTTCTGAAAATCTGAATCCATTTCAATTCATTTCAATCCATTCTCATTTGCTGGGAAATCAAATACATCGAGATACATAGTTTCTGATAGATTGAAATCATTTATTGTTTGTTCTTAATTCCTTATTCCTTTTATTGTGCGCAGGGCCTAAGAATTTCAACTTATTAGAAACTGTGTATTTCATAATACATGATTTCTGATAGGAAATTCTTATTCTTTGTTTCCTGTTCCTTTTATTGTGCGAAGCCCCCAATAGTATTTTATGAGTGTGTTTCCATTTGCTGTACAGTATCCAGTACAATATCCAGTAGTCGCCATATTATGGTACTGGGAGAAGCGTTCCCTTTTTCTAGTAAAAAGTTGCAATAAAAACATAACCTAAATTTCGCTACAGAGAACCGTTTTCTTGAGTTTATTTATTTATGAATATTGCAATCAAGCTGAGAGGTATTATCTTGGCCTTTTGACACAAATTATTAGATTCATATTCAATAATAACAATTCATCTATATTTGCATTGCTCTCAGAATCACTTGATTTGTTCGTGTCGCATGCTCCAACTTAAGAGAGCATTTACTGGAAGTTCGTGTCATATGTTCCAAATTAATCCAGAGATCATTTAAATCACTGGTAAGATGGCGATTGGAGCAGTTGCATTCATGTACTCCAACGACACGAACGGATTTAGGACAAGTGAGCATGTCCGTGAGACGACTCGACGGATTGGACATGTGCCTCGTTTTGTTTCGGATATTTTGTGTTAATTTGCGATAATTTTTATTATGTATCATATGTTAGTTCGTTGACATTGGATAGGATTATATAAATTTTTTTCTTTATTATCATTGATGAAGATTTTATAAGTCTTGAAATGTTTGAAATTTATAACGTTATACGAATGTAATAAAAAACGTATTTTATTAACTACATTTGCTCATTTTTTTTAAAAAGCCTTGACATTTTAATTTATTGTATTACATTTCATGAGTCTACTTTTCTATATAAAAGTTATATTATATTTTTATATTATATTATATT
>NW_017259392.1:652708-652987 GCF_001594045.1 Atta colombica
TATATTGTATTGTTATATTATATTTTTATATTTATATCAAAAACGCATTTATTAAATATTAAACCCTGATATTTTTCTCTATTATCGTCAATTACTTACAATATGGATACTGCGCATAGGCACTTTTGATATAGTGAGTCCTAACCCTAACAGCACAAAGTCGACTCTAAGTCAACTCTAAATCGACTCTGAATCAACTATATAAGTCATGACTCGCTGCCATGTTGTGGGTTAGAAAAGCGCTTATAAATTTGAGTTTTTATAATTTATATATATATA
>NW_017259392.1:653087-660602 GCF_001594045.1 Atta colombica
AGTTTATTAACGTGTCTATCTGATCCTGTCTCCACGATAACTTCTCATTTTTCTTATTTTTATATTTGAAATAGCTTATTTAAATAATTTTTATTATTTATTTTTTTGAATGATTTTATAAAGCTATAGAATGATTTTTTTAAAAACAAAAGACATAATTCGGTCGTGTTATGAAAATTTATAGCGAGTATATTTTTACATTTTAGAGAGAATTATATAATAATATAATGTTGTAATGTAACGAACTCATTATATAAAGATAATAATAATAATAATAATAATAATATTAAACAGTAATAAATAAATTAAAAATAATAATTGATCAAATACTATATGAAAATTGTAATTGAATAATTATGCATGAAAAAATAATATACATATACATGAAAATTGTAATTAAGCATGAAGTTGTTTTTTTTAATAACACAAATGCATACTTTATTACGAGAAAATTTTATCGTATACAAATACAATTTGTACAACAGTCTACACAATATAGTGTCTTCGAAAAAATTTGATTTAATTTTTTAATAAACTTAATTTGATTAATTATATTTATGGGAAGGAGATCCAACTAATCTATCCTAACCTAATCTAATCTAACCTGCAATTTCAACTTACTGAGGGCAGTCATATTCCTGATTGGAAACCGACGCATGCGCACTAAAAATTGCAGACAAAGTTGGAGTAAAAAGTTCAGTGTCCATACTGTATGTACTTATACTATGCCTGAACTCTGTCTGGGGGAAATAAATGTTAACGATCGTTACTGTTGGCGGCGCAGGATTCGAGGGTCGACGGGAGACCGTTTGAAAGAGATACGTTGCGTTGCAAATAAATTTTCGCGATGAGCCGATGTGAAGTGTGCAAGTTGTGAAAAGGATTGATGTCAATTGAGTGATACGACGAAAGTGTCGCAGATTGCAGGGCCGGTTCAACCGGCAACATCATGTTTCGTTCGAAGAAAGACGTTGATCGCCACGTGCAGAATGTGTTTTGCAAGTTGCGAAACGAGAACGAGGTAAGGTTACCGTTGCATTCGGAAATTCTCTTTTTTCCTCCCGACATTCACAGCTTCATGTTTTCTTGTCTCTATTTGCAAATTGTAACCAATATTAATACCAATGAGAATAGGTACTTTCGATATGTTTCGATACACCAAGCAACGACTGCTCAGCCGCCCAAATATTCTAGTTTACACCGAGCACTTAATAGTAGTACCTTCTATTAAATTATTTTAATTTCGGCAATACAGTTAAAGAATGGTGTACTAACCTATAGTACGCCATATGTATCTAGATTATTAAAATATCCATATCATATATACATTTACACATGCATTGCCGTAATTAAAATAACTTAATGGAAAGTTATTAGTTAATACGCGTATTAAATGCTCGATGTAATAAGCAATGTCAGCGGACGGAAATCTTTGAGTGATTCCAGACGAGAGCGCAATGTATTTACCAATCATGGCAAATTTTCGCGGGAAACTATTCTTGTATTATCGATATCTTAACGAAATTTTTTCTTTGAATTCTTATAATTTTTCATAATTTTTTAATTAAAATTTCAGAATTTCCGTTTTTTATATGACTGCAACTTTTTAGAAAATCTTAGAATACTTGTCAAAATGCTGATTAAGTGTGTACGTACATCTTGTCTAGAATTCTTTATTTAATTTTGAAAATTCTAGATTTCTCTATAATTTCCGAAAAAAACTTATAGAATCTGAACAAGTCTAAGATATTTTTCAAAAAACTTCACAACAGTAAAATGAATGTAAACGAACATGAATGTATGAAAATGTATTAATTATAACATAATAAAGTATTAAATGTAACATAGTATTAAATGATGAGTATATTTTTTGATGTGTTTTAAATTAACGATATCATATTGAAAAATCCTTAAAAATATTGATATGTAATACCAAAATATGAAAATTTTTTCTGCAGGATATAATGAATTCAGATATTTTATTCAGTTGACTGCAGTCTTATTCATTCATGTTTATATGATATGATTGTTAGGTGCAAACTCGTCCTCTAGATGTTTGCTTTAATATTTTACATAGCATCCTTAATTGGATTAATTGGATGAATTTAATATATTTTCATATACAAGTAATCTAAACTAGCCAATCACAGTTGTTCCATTCTTCTAAGGAACAATTATGATTGGCCAATTTCATAACTATGGACGTTATTACTCATATGCCATGTAAATGTAATCAATTGCCATTTTTTAAACTAAATTTTTGTTGCAATGAAAAAAATTATAACATACAATTCAAAATATATTCGGAGTATATATATCTAATATAAATTTGTCTTATTTCTCTTTTCTATCAATTTATTTAATGTAAGTGGAATAAAGATATAAAAAATTATACTTAACAAAGTATTTAATTTATTAATAATTTTGATCATCTTTCTAATAATCTTTATATAATAGGATTTATATAATGGGATCATCTAGATTACCTGTATATATAAAAATCTATTAATTGTAACGTAATTTAGTATTAAATGATGAGTATACATTTTTAAATGTATTTTAAATTAAGGATATCATAAACATGTTTATATTTTGTACTTGAGTTTGGATTTTGAATAGAATCTAATACTCGTTGGTATCTGATTCTTGTTACAGAAAAATCTTCGTTGTTACAATGTTGCCAAATTGTATTATCAAGTAGGTGATTATGAGTCCACAAAAAGATATGTATTTAATTACTTAGAGATACGAGATAGTTCTGCCAGTGCACATAAATTATTGGGTCAAGCTTATGAAGCGCTTGGCCAAAAGGAAGCAGCTTTTAATGAGTATAAAATTTCTCTTGAACTCGAAGGGAGGCAAGATGATCTGGTCTTGAAAAGTAAAAAGCTGACACTTTTATCTTTTATTATCCTTTCAATACTTTATATGTGTAACATTTAAATTTTCTTTTTTTTGCTAAATTTGCTTTTTTTTTTAGTATGCGAATTATTGGTTGACATGGACATAGGAATGGATGTTACTAAACTGAAGTATTGGATAGAGAGAGCTGATAAATTATTTCCACATAATCCAATAATTTTTCAATTAAAAGAAAAACTTTTGACTATAGAAAAACCAAACAACAGCAGTGAGGATCTTGAGGCACTTATTGCATGTAAGTAATTATTATTATGAAATAGAATAATTAAAGAACGGAGAATTAACAGATGAAATTTTTTCTAGCTGAATTGGCCGCAAGACCGACTGATGTACAACTTCGTATCAAATTGTTAAATTATTACATGTCGGAGCATAGATTGGATAAAGCTTATGAACATGCCATCAGTGTAGAGGCCACTGTCCCTCATAAGGACAACGTTGTGTGGTATCAGCTGCTGTACGAATTATTAACAAAATATAAAGAGACTAAATCTCTTGACTGGTCTTTTTGGTTGTTCTATATATCTGTATCTGATAAATATGTGAGACTATGTCTTAAGGAACAAGGAGGTCAAACAAAGAAAAGCATTCAAGAGGCAGCTCAGGCAGTATTTAAGTAAGTATATCAATATGTTATTATAAACTAAATTGTATTTTATAATGTGGCAATAGATGAAACAGTGATAAAACTGTAGCTCTTCGAATAATATCTGTAGAATATACCTTACATATTTTAGAAATAAAGTAATTGTGTTTATCTGTTTCATATGTTTATTTTTATAATATATTTATGAAACAAATATGATATGATACAGTTTTGACCAAAATCTGAACGAGATGAAGTCAAAAAATTTTTCTAAACAACACACTTTTACGGAACACTTGTTTACGCACATGTGGGGCCAGTTGCACTTCCACTTGGCGTGTTTGCTATTACGCAAAACGAAACGCGAGCAAGGCAGTTGGAATGAAGCAGGAAGACTGTGCTCACCGCTGTTATTAACTGCATTACACGTGGCCCCATTGGAAAACCGTATACGCATACAATTAGAGGATGAATTTAAGAATCAATTCAATATGTGGGCAATGGAGGCAGCATATCGATGTTGCCAAGCTGGTACGTGAGACGAATTATCTTGTAACGGGATATTTATTAAGAGAAACATGGAATTTTCAGCAGATCTTTTTTTATTCTTAAGATTTTTGTATCGCAAACATTATTTAAAAATGACTTCTTAAGATTTGTTTGAAACTTTTACTATTTGAAAATAATGATATTCTCTATAAATACGCATAATTTTGAGGGGGTAATCAGACAAATATTAATTATAAAGCTTTAGAAAAATTGCAATCTTCCTAAGGCTTTATAATTAGTATTTGCCTTGTTGTCTTGGTTATCCTCTATTTTTTTCGGTTTTTGAGTGATTCGTATATTTATCGTATATTTATCTATAGCCGCTTAGATTTTGAACGAATTTTTAAATACCGCTTTTTGCGCTATAATTGAAAATATACTGTCGCTCCTTGTATAGCATATGTTAAAAGTACTAACTTCAAATGTAATTATCTTTTGAACATGCTTGGTTACTTCCTTAAAATTATGCATATGTACCGAGAATATCATTATCTTCAAATAGTAAAAGTTTTAAACAGGTCTTAAGAAAAGTGATTTTGCGAGTAAATCACTTAAATCACTCTTAAAAGCAGTGATATTCATAAAATTTTATTGATATTTGTTTAGAAAAAATTTTATTTTTAAATTTAAATTTTATCTTTTTTGGAAAACTTTTTTTTATTTGTTCTTAATAATGTAAAATGCCCAGTAAGAAATGGCATCCATGTGTATTTATATAAATTCTTATGTTTATGCGTTTTTATTAAAAAAAAATCAGGGTGGTGATAGAAGATAATCTTCAGTATTCTCAGCAGAAAAGAGTAGTTCATAGTCATTGGATACTGTACCGTAATGAGCCTCTTTATTATATTATTCTGTATTTTTATGACTCCAATTGTAGAAAATGATTGATATAGTTTCGTGGAATTCCTTTTTCATTAATTTATAATATAAATATATAGAGTGGGTCCCATTTTAATGTCTCACCTCAGATAACTTTTTTATTTTTGATCTTGGAAAAAAATATTTCAGACAAAAGTTATATTGATTTGAGGGGAATATAAGATGGTGTCATTAGTTTGATTTTAAATAGTTGCTTAAAAGTCATATGAAGATTATTTATGCACGCTCACCTATAATGCATACTAACTCTTTATACATATCGGTTATTGCGAGGAATATTGCTGAGGTCTCGATAATCTAAAGGCTTAAGACGTTCGCACGGAATGCAAGAAATCCGGATTTGATTCTCGGCCGAAGCAATATTTTTTGCAATAAGTTTATTACAGTTTTTTAAGATTAAATTTGGGAAATTTGGGGGGATTATTAATATTTTAGATTGATTGCGTTGAAAGATAACCATATCGATACGCAATTATAATTTCTGAAATTAATTCATTTAAATGAATATATATAATAGTTCAACATCTTAACGTTCAGACCGTAGTGGCACTTCGTATTTAAAGTACTATATTGTAATTAAATTAATTTTCATTAAATACTTTTCGAGTTATAAGACTTGCAAATTATAATATTGCCGGCATTTGCATAATTCAAAGTGCCTGATTGATGGCTAAAATCTATTGAATGTTCAGAATCATGATCTGAGTAACTGAGTAACATTTATCAGGATCAAGGCCATTGGAAATTAAATCTCTTATTTTTATTTTTATGTAGAAATGTAATTTTTAATATAAAAATGAAATTGGCCGTTTGGAATTGATCGGACATTTTGGATAATGCAAATGCCGGTGATGCTGTAACTTGCAAGTCTTATAACTCGAAAAATATTTAATGAAAGTTAACTTGATTATAATGTTTTGGAAAGTTCTCGAAATAATCTACAAAAATGTGCAATAAAAAGTAGGAGGTTCCATTTGAAAAATTGAAGGTAACTTTCATGTGACCTTCAAACAACTATTCAAAGTCAAACTAATGACACCATCTTATCCCCCTTAAGCTATACAATTGTCTGTAACATTTTTTTTCTAAGATCAAAAATAAAAAATTCAACATAAATAAAGAGTTAGTGAGCCCCAAGCTGATTGTTCTTGCTTATAATATTATTTAATGTGCAAAATAAAAATTATTAAGTATAAACATTTCAACCTTTTACGTTGGGTCATCCTCAATGTACTATTTATAACGTACAAAAATTAAAAATAAAAATAATCGAAAACCCGCATGTACTTATAATATAACAAAGATTTTATGCGCACGCAAGTTTAATTATCTTACTTCCATTAAGATAGTGTAACTCATAATTAATTCCTTATGTTCGTTGAGTTTTCGTATTATAAGGTAAAATATATACTTGATAAAATGTTCACACTATAAAATTGTATATAAGATAATTGAGTCTTCAACATTTTTGAAAGGACACAGATAATTCCATGATTATTATCAAAAAACATTATTAATTTGATGAATTTCTTCGTTGCAAAAGCATTTTACTGACTGAAATGATTTTAAAAAATGAAATTTAGATTAAACTATTATTAATAAATTAAATGAATTACTTTAGTTTATTAAAATTTGTCAATATATAAAGATTTTGCGTTTCGTGGATTTCCTTCGTCCATTCTTGGAATGCCAACGTTTCGTGAATCTTGCAATCCACTTCATTAGGAGGAACAGCCTGGTACTGAGCTGTTCCTCTGAGTCGTTCCTTTTTTATATTACGCTACTTGTTGGAGTGGTGGAAGGAAAGAAGAGAATTGTGGGTGAGGGAAATCTCAGTATCAGACTGTTCTTCGTCCTGATGAAGTGGATTGCAAGGTTCATGAAACGTTGGCATTCCAAGAATGAATCTGGACACGGAGGAAATCCGCGAAACGCAAAATATTTATATAGAAAGCCCCCGTGGATGTCTCAAAAATATTTGTCAATATAATATATTAGGTGTACAACTTTGCTTCCGCCGTTTTCCTATAGATGGCTTTAATGGTAAGTGGTGGTCGAAGTAAATAGATCATAGACATCATACAATAAACTTGGGCATCTGTCAATATAACCTCATAGAAACATTAATCGATTTGTGTCTGCATCATAAAGTTATTCTCTATTTAAAATGTCAGTTTACGAGCCAAATTCTCGTCATTTGCGGGAGGTTTTAATTTTTTGCTTCAATATGAAGAAATCTGCGGCTGAGGCTCATCGAATGCTCTCAAATATTTATGGTGAGGCCGCTATTAGTGAAAGAACATCGTGAGTGGTTTCAACGCTTCAAGAACGGTGATTTTGACGTCCAAGGTCATGCTCTGTATTTGGTGGGACCAGCTCGGCGTAATGTATTATGAACTGTTAAAACCGACTGAAACAATCACAGGCGATCGGTATCGAACGCAATTGATGCGTTTGAGCCGAGCATTGAAAGACAAACGGCCGCAATACAACGAGAGACACGATAAAGTTTGCAGCATGACAATGCTCGACCCCATGTTGCGAAAGTGGTCAAGACATACTTGGAAACGTTGAAA
>NW_017259392.1:660702-678527 GCF_001594045.1 Atta colombica
CGCCGTATTCTCCAGACGTTGCTCCCTCTGATTATATCACTTGTTTCGATCAATGGCCTGGCTGACCAGCACTTCCGGTCTTATGAAGAAGTAAAAAATTGGATCGATTCGTGGATAGCCTCAAAAGATGACCAGTTTTTTCGACGCGGGATTCGTACACTACCCGAAAGATGGGAGAAAGTAGTGGCCAGCGATAGACAATACTTTGAATCAAATGTATAACCAGTTTTTTACAATAAAGCCTCGAATTTAAAAAAAAACGGCGGAAGTAAAGTTGTACACCTAATATTATACAACTTCTGTTCTCCTTGTGTTACTGAATTCAAATGATATTCCAATACTCAGAAACTAATAATCATGGATAGTAAAACTTAGAGTGGGAGTTAATAGTCTTGGAGGGGATGTAGAATGAGGAGATAGGAATCATGAATTGAAATTCTATATTGTTTTATTTAAGCCTTTGTGTTGTCTTTTTATGTGGATTATTTCAGAGATGTTTCTCTTAATAAAAAATGGCTTATTATCCAAAATTTGCTCATGAGCCCAATCAAAATCGTGGGTTTCAAACAGTCAATGATTAGAAATAACTGATGGAGATCTACATTTTTTTATTAATGTCTGATTTATGTTCTTTAATTCTGATTTTTAGCTGTCTTACATACGATGCCTCACAGTCTAAACAATTGATTTTATAAATGACGTCACATGTTGTTTAATATATCTTTATCCGTTGTGATAAATTTATTAAGAGTGTGAGGAATTGTAAAAACAATCTGACGATTTAGCCTTGATATTGAAATAAATCTATTAGATATAGAATTGATGTAAGTGAAGAAGAGAGATGTAATAGTGAAGAAGATTCTTATTTTAGATAAATCAGAATTGTCATTGGTATTGTCTTTTTTATAAAATAGTTTCGTCTATTAGAGTCTGATTAATTGTTGTTGAGAAAATGAAGTTAAAAGTTATTTTGCAATATATTTATTGTTTTAATGCAAATTTTTTTTCATGAAATTTAGAATGGAATTTTTGATAATTTTCCACCATACCAAAAATTATGTGCTTATGACGTATGTTTATACTTAATAATTTTTATTTTGCACATTAAATAATATAAGCAAGAACAACCAGCTTGGCTTTTATTAGCCATTTTACTAGCCCTTTATTATTTATTATTTATTAAATTTTTATTCCAAAGAGCCAATTTTTGTATCTTAATATTTAAAAAATAAAAAAATTATTTGAGGTGGGACATTAAAATGGGACACCCTGTATATATAATATAATGTTTCCTTAATCTTCATTCTCGATGATACGAGAAAATACCACGGGGGAAAATTGTTCGATTCGAAAAGGCATATTGTGATGAGCAAAAAATTTTTCTCAAGTGTTAGCATAAATGGGGATATTTTGAGGGAGAGAAGACATAAAGAGACATAAAGCCTATTCTACAATAAGCTCTTTGTTTTCTGTTTTTTGCTTCTTATCTCTTGCTTTTTTCCCTCTTTGGAATCATTTATCGACAATTATATTGCTGTGTTGCTGCTTGACGTGTTTCCTGTTTTTTGCGGAGTTCGTTAACTTTTGTCTCAATCTCGATATAAAACAAAAAAATAGACTTTAAAGGGTGAAAGGCATAAAACATAGAGGATGGTTTGAAACATACATTGGACTGAGAAAACATAGCCTTTTTATTCTGCTGATTACAAACTAAAGACTGAATTTTTTCGTTCTCTCACACGGACCTCTCGCTCGCTATTGGCTATCGCGGTCGCAAGACTTCGCTGCTTCGCTTTCGCATTATCATCATTTTTTCCGCGCATTCTTGCATTTTCTCGACTACACAGAGATAAGATATTTTTTAAGATTTCAAGGTCACTTTCACTTTTTAAAATGGAATTTTACTTTTTACACATAATACCTCTAATTATTTTGCATATAAAAATATTAAGGTAGTGAATATATTTAAAAACTAATAGTTTTTTTTACGACATATTTTATACTTTATTCTGGCATATATTGGCAATATTTGAAGATATTAAATAACTCTTAAACTATTAATTTTTCTTAAACTATTAATCTTAAAAATACTTTAAAGGGATTCTAAAGTATCTGTTTTATCAATTTTTTCGAACAAGTATTTTTCTAACTGCCTTTACAGATTAAAAAAATCCTTTTCCATAATTAAAATATAAACGATAATATAGTTCAAACCGATCAACTTTATGTCAAAAACGAAAAAAGATGAAAAATTACAATTTTGTTATCGACTTTTAACGTCAATTCGTAATAATGTTTGTTTTATATATAAATTTTATATTTCGTACGTATAAAACAATCTTAGTTTGGATTATATGAATAACCAATGAGTACTTAGAATTACAGTAGTAGTATTCAACCAGTTGAGTACTTAGAATTAGATTTAGATACCTAATACGAAAGATTAATTAATTAGAAAATTTATACGTATGTGTGCGATATTGATGAGTAGTATATAAAGATGTTGATGCATTTTATCGGTAAAGCAGCGATCTCATCAGAGTTCAGACTTCACTTTAGATTCCCTTTAATACTTTTACAAACAGAATAATGAGATGAATCAATTGGTAAAAAGAAAACACATAGGTATTCATAATCGGATCTTGTATTTAAGACCGTCTTAAGTATAGTTTTAAAATGTTTTAAGATTATGAACCAATCAGAAGGCGACCGCATTAGCGACTTAAGACAATCTTAAAATAAGAATGACTATGAATACCATTAGCTATAATTGTTTATTTAAAAAATTATTTTACAAAAATTATTTTTTTATAGCAACTAGGTGTTTTCTTTGCATCAATTGATTCATTTCATTATTTTGTTCATAAAAGTTAAGGTGCGATTATTAAAAAAATTTCACATTGGACGGCATTCATAGTCAAATCTTATATTCAAGACTGCCTTAAGTACAGTCTTAAGAAATCACGAACCAATCAGAGAGCCTAAGACGATTCAGTCTTGAATAAGAATTAATTGAAATAAGAATTATGAATATCGTTAACATTTTATATCAATCTGTTCCAGATTAAAATATCTCATATGTTGGTTTTTTGATATCATTGTCTTAATACTTTTATATACAGAATAATTAGAGAAATCATATTGTGTAAACAAATTATACAATTCCATTTAAAAAAAGTGCGATCTTGAAGTAAAAAAAATATGAATTTGAGAAAAATTTTTTGTTTCTCATTATATATGCCTCTTTGAATCGAACACCTTTCCTCTGTTTTGTTTTTAAACATTAGATGAGATCAATTCAAGGCCTTGTAACTATGCCCATGCGAGTCCTATGGCTTAGAAGGGAAAAGAAGAAAAAGATTGGATAAGGCCAGGATATACTAAAGCATGCAATAATGTCTATTGAGGCACGAGGATACTTTACATTTTCTTTAATCATCTATCAGCAAGATCTGTTGCACTCAGGATGCATTAATGTTCTGCATCAATAAGCGTTAATGTTCTGGATAATATTCTGCGTGAATAAGCTTGTTATGCATGGCAAGAAACGATGCGATAGCTAATTAGACTCTGATTTGAAAGAGTCTAATTGGCTATCACGTTGTCTCTTGTCGTGCGAAGATGTTTTTTACGAGCCACTCAAATTGGAAGTTTCAGCGATAAAAAAAATTACATGATGACTTCTGTCGCAGAACTATTAGAGCGATAATTTTATATATGAAAAAGGGCAAGAAACATTAAACTTGACATTTAAGCGACAGATTTGACATGTTTATGTTTTTCACAATTTTGACATGTGTCTGAATTAAATAGTATTAACAGTTATTAAATTATTCTAACTGCACTGAATCCTTTTATACTAACCTTTTGAATCGGCAACAAAGGAAAAGAATAAATTAGATTATATATCGCGGTCAACGTAGTCAATATGGTTGCTACTATGATGTAATAAGACAAGATGAAACATTGCGTATCATGACGATAGCATACAATCAAATTTGAGTCCAAATGTACTTTCCTGCGTATAGTAGCAGTAGCATACTAGAACAGCCAATCAAATTTGGATCCAAATTCATACTCCTATTGCGCATTCGTGCGAACGTTACATCTTGTATTTTTATATCATACGTGCGTCGATACGATGCGGCAACACTATCAACAGTTTGAGTGTTTGATGTATAATTGAAACCATTCAAACCATGATATAAGTGTTTCCATGTATTATAGTTCAAGTTATAAAATTTCGACCGCTGGAATAATAACAGATCGCTCCAATTGCTTATTTTAACAGCATGAAATTGTACCTAATATTTTAAGTGTTGATCGACAAGGCTTTTTATCCCTTTTCGGATCTCTTTATTCCGCAACCAATCAACATCCTGGAAAAAAAATTTTTTTATACAATTTTTTATACAATTTTTCAGAATTTCTATATAATTTTATAATTTTCTTATATTTTTTATACGAATTGGAACTTCTCAGAAAATCTACATCTTTTCTCAGAATTTTTCACGTTAATTATGAAATATAAGATTTCTAAGATTTTTGTAAGTATAATTTCTGATGAAATGTTATAAAATCTAAAAAATTTAAAAATATTTTTTTAAATTATGGAATGAGAAATTTCAGAATTTTTCAGAATTCGTTTGTATGAAAAATTCTGAGAGAAGATATAAATTTTCCGAATATTTCTGAGTATTTCCAAAAAATGTTTCAATTCGTATAAAAATTATAAGAAAAATTTTCACCAGGATAGTCTTAAGAAATTCGTATGGCACATGAAATATTAGCTTTATGCATCTTGTGCGTAACTATTATAGATTATTATAGATTAAAGTTTGATCTATATAAAACCAGTATTCATCAGATGTTATATTCAAAATCATTTTAAGTACAGTCTTAAGAAGTCACGAACCAATCAGAGGACTATATTAGCGTCTTAAGACATTACTTAAGACAGCCTTGAAATAAAAACTATGAATACCGCTATGAATACCCTAAACGCAAAACGCAAATGAAACATATTTCAGATTGCAATAGATCGCAGATCACAATACGTAGGATGCAGGATGCAAAAGTTGAAGTTCACTCAATTGCTTTCTGCATCCTGCGTTCTGTGTCTTACAACCTATTATAATTAAAATACGTTAGGTTAATTTTTAGTTTTGCGATCTGCGATCCGCGTTCTATGTAGATCAGACTTTATATAAATAAACTGCTGATTCAATGTGATAGAAAGAGATGATCCTGATTCTGAGTTTTAGTTCCCATATGCGTATGTATGCGTCCTGTCTGTGAGTATCGTGTGAATATCCATGTAATTTATACATGGATGTAAGAGAACTAAAATATGGCGCTGCCTAGCATCGTTTTCAAATATGGAAGCGAAGTTGGCAGTCTATTTACATAGGGTGTCCGACGAAACTTTTGCTAAACATTTTTTGTAGATAGAGCGAACTAAACTGAATCGAAAAGTCCTCTATTTTGCAATAGTAAGGAGAGGTTCTATTTTGGAGGGTAAAAAAAAATCGCTTTTTACATTTTTTGTATCTCTGAAGTGTGTAAAATATGCTTGTAAAAGGATTGTGCAATGTTATGACTTATTGAATCGGATTTTGCATTGCGCGTGGTCGAAAATCAAGTGAGCTCAATGTTATGCACAAAACAAGCAAAAATCGAAAGAAGAAGAGTTCACATGTAGCAAAATTTGTTCTTCGAACAGAGGAGAAATTGACTTATATAGGTCCGGAATTACTGATTAAATGTAAGTTGCAAAATATTGTAGTTAATTAAAATCATTATCATAAAGTAATAGTTAATTAAAATCATTATAATAAAGTAAAACTTTATTTTTTCGCGATTTTCTCAAATTCATGTTTTTCAAACTGGCGTAAAATGTAAAATTTTATCCGATCGATTAAAATTTTTTTTCTACGTAAAATAAGCAATTTTTATGGGGCCATGAACCTAAAAATGCCATAAATTTTCCAAAATAACTAATAAAAATATTTGAACAGGTTGAAAAAGAAAAAAAGTTTGTGAAAATTGACACTTGATTTCAAGTTGCCATTTTATAAATTTTCAAATTTTTCAAATGAAATGAGGTTCATGCTCCCACATTTAATATATAGGGTCTTTCAATAAGGACGCTCGATTTTTAAATGTAAATAAAACAAGTTATGTGTGAGATATCCACTCAATTTTTTTTTTATTTAAAAGAATATTTTATGATATTAAGTATGGAATATAACGTCGCTCAAATGTCCGCCGCGGCTTCGCTTGGTGACACGTATTCGAGCGGTCCAATTTTCGATGACTTTCTCGCATAAATCTGGCTGAATTTGCTGGATGGCGTTTGTTATGTTGACTTTGAGAGCATCAATTGTTTGCGGTTTATTTGTATAGACCTGCGATTTAAGATAGCTCTAAAGGAAGAAGTCTAAAGGCATTAAATCGCATGATCTCGGTGGCCAGTTCACGTCGCCGCGCGAGACGGCCCTCGCTCGTGCAGAATGTCCATCGTGGCATGCGGTGTGTTACGTAGCGCCATCCACATTGGAACCACATGTTATCGGTATCCATATCATCCATTTTAGACCACAAAAAATTGCTTATCATCGATCTGTAGCGCTCGCCGTTGACGGTTATGGCAACGCCTGCTTCGTTTTGGAAGAAGTACGGACTGATGATTTCGCCAGACCAAAATCCGCACCAAACAGTGACTTTCTCGGGATGCATTTGGAGCTGGTGTATCTCGCGTGGATTGGTACCAAATTCGACAATTTTGCTTGTTCACATATCCATTCATCCAAAAATGGGTCTTATCGCTAAAGATAATTTGTTTAGCGAAATTTGAGTTAACTTCCAATTGCTCCAGAACCCAGCGAACACATGGCGTTGTCTACCCTGGTCGTTTACTTTAAGGATCAGTTGAATTTTATAGGGGTACAGACCCAAGTTCCGACGCAAAATTCACCAAATTGAAGTCGCAGAAAGGCCAAGTTGTGAATGACGAGAAATTGACCGCCCCGGGTTTTCCCGTACACTTTCACGCACAGCAGCGATGTTTTCAGCAGACCTTGCGTTTCGGCAACGTACTGGTGTTGGCTGATTATTTATCGAACCGGTTGACTCGAATTTGGCCACCAAACGTCGAATAGTCGACTCGGCAGAACGGTTGTGGTGAGGATAAAAATCACGTAATGCGCGGAACGTTTCTCGAACGGAGCACTGATTTTGATAATAAAATTTTATGATTTGCACATGTTGCTCAACACTATGACCTTCCATGGTGATTTGCCATACACTACTAAACAATTCACAACAAATTTGACAGATGTCACTTTAACAACATGGCTACTGTAACAAATTTCGAGCGTCCCTATTGAAAGACCCTATTTTAATAATTTCATTAATTCTTTTCGTCTCAGATAAACTGTCGATAGCCAGGATTTCACACTAGTTGACCACGCGTTGCGCTCTCTGATGCAGTCCTAAGAAATAACCGCTATTTTTTATATTTCGAAAAAATTATTTGTACGTGTGAAATATATAAAAATTTATGCCAAAACATTATTTTAATATCATCTTCCTTTTTTTTATGAAAAAAATTGGAAAAAGATAAATTTTAAAATAGAATAGAACCTCCTCTTAACGAGACATTAATTATTATATAAAAATTGCCGAATATTGGTCTTTTTTAATAATTTTTTACTCAAATACTATCAATTTTACAGAAAAACAGTAAAAGACAAAAATTGTTTATTTTCTTCTTGTAGAGCTCTAAGAAAATTTTTCAGAATTTTTGATCAACTTTTTAATATGCATTTTCTTATTGGCAACATGAGAATTTTTACCAACATGAGAAAATACGGTATTAAAAAATTCTGAAAAAAATTTTCAGAACTTTACGAGAAAAAAATAAGCAATTTTTATTTTTTGTTACTTTTCTGTAAAGTTGGTAGTATTCGAATAAAAAATTATTGAAGACCAATATTCGGCAATTTTTAGTAATTAATATCTCGTTAACTATTGTAAATATTATACTATATTGTAAATATTATATTGGAAATTACAAAATAGGAGAGGACTTTTTGATTCAGTTTAGTCCATTCTGCCGCTGTGCGAGCAAGAATTTATCGTTAATTATCAGACATTCTGTATATGTATTTGCGTTACTTGTATTTAAGTTCATTTTAAAATTATATTAAAAAATTCTTATCTGAAACTTTAAATAAAAATATATCTAGGAAATCTGAGAATTCTCAAAGAATTTTCATACAAGATTTCAGTAAACATATCATTTCATACAAGAATTATTATATTTTTAAGTATCTAACTTTTACTAACAGTTTTATATTCTTTATTTTAATAGGTTACATTCTTCAAAATTATGCTAGGGATGACACGAAAAAGCTGATGGATAGAATTGATAAATTTTGCACAGGACTCTGGAGAGAACGGATTTATCAGGTACGAATCATGCTTCATATAAATCTTGATAATGAATCTCTGTTTTGATGTACATTCAATGTAGCTTTTCTTTTGCAGAGAATTTTTGTAACCCGAATACACCTTGATCATATAAGGAATTCATTTTTTTGCCATCATCATTCAGCTCCTGATCCACCTTTACGCATGTGTACCGCAAATCAGTTAAGGACTTATAGTCAAAGTACGTTTATTAATCCTTCTGTTTTTAGATTATTAAAATACGCAAGAATAATCAAGAATTTTATATCTATTTTGCAGTTTATTAATTTTTAAAATATACAAGTATTGCATTTGTTTTTGTCATTAGATAAAAAGCATAAATTGTTACAATTAATAATATCAAATTACACTTAGAACTTTAATTCTGAGTTTGATTTTGCAATAGCTGCAACAATGTACAAAATAAGTATACCGTCACATAGTGGAAAACAATGTTAAAAAGAAAACAATAGACACTAATTTTTTGTTTGCAGTCGCACAAGAGGTGTGGCCTGATTCATTACACCATCAAATCTGGCTTGGGATGGAGAATCGACCTCAGAACAAAGATGCTCCGTACCCAGATCAAACCTCACACGTATTCCCAGCGTTACAGTTTTCGGTATTTAATACGAATCAGGCAGCACCTGACAGCCTATGTCTCATCGATATCGATGCATTCCTCAACGCATCGATATTCTGCTCGTCCGCTGTTCTAGAGGAACAGCAACTTGGTAGCTTTGTAAATCCAGAAAAATTACCGACATTGCCTATCGATCTTACTACGACGTTGTCCACAAGTAATCAAGAGAAATGGTGGTCAGCGGCATATAAGATGTATTCCAAGCGAGAGGATGTAGACGGTGATATCGGCGAATTACGACAAGAATTGCAACAAGGATTGGGAATAATTCGCTGCATTGGTAATCACGGCATGCATCCGGTGTTATTGGTACATTTGGCACGCATGTTTCATTATCGCGCGAAAATGATGAAGGAGAAGGATGAGGCGAATGGCTACATTCCTAGATGGGAAGCACGCTCTGAGCTGTACTGGACCGCCGCTCTACCGCTGTTAGAGAGGATACAGAATAATCAAACATTACGTATATCTCCGTCGAAATTGTTCAATTATCAGGGCAAAGAAATGAACAATTTCGAGCTGACGAATGCGCTTGAGGAAGGCAAGTTACTATTGGCCCAGCGACTCGTACGTGATAAACAGTACGAGCAGGCAATCGACGCGTTGCAGGCGCTTAAATGCCCGGAAGCGTCATTTCAGCTAGCACAGATTTATAAAATCTTTGCAGACGAGATAGTGGATTCTACGCCTCGCGAAAGTCTAACGTCAGAGATGCGATCGCAACATATTATAATGCTGTCAAAAGCGAGAAACTGCTTTTATCTTACGCTCGACCGACTTCGTAGTCCGGGCACGAATCCTAAACACCCACTGAACTCCGAGCTCGGCACTCACATCACTGATATTGAGAATGAGTTAAAAAGAATAGATCCAGATCTAGGAAGGGGCGATTTGAGTAGGAATGATATCGATGGTATATCCGACGAGAGTTATTCACCCACTCACAGCGCTGTGGATCAGGCGGTCACGAATCCGACTTTGCCAATGTTGACGACGTTGACTGGTTCGAACATGTTAAGCACTCCTCAGAGGAATATTCATCGGACACCAAAACACGCTAGCACACCGTGCAGATTGCAGGATTATTTGAATTTATCAAAAAATCGTACGGAGGCACGTCCGAGTCCAGAGCGCCTTGATGCTCAAATACGTCAAATTATGCAGTCCCGGGACAACGAAATACAGGAAATGATGGAGCAAATGAAAAACATGATGATACAAATGAAAACGTTGACCGAAAAAATGGACAATCTGACGAAGGAGGTAGTAGAATCGCGCAAAGAAAATCAAAAGCATCAGCAACAGCAGCAGCAGCAGCAGCGTGTACAGCAGCAACAGAATATAAATCCCGCTGTCGATCCTGAAGACTTCTACGTTCTTGACGATGACGAGTATGTCGATTTAAACTATCAGAACCAACCGACTGGGCCGGCGTCTTCGATTTCCAGTAACATATTTACACCGCAGCATGCTCGGCATCCTTATTCATCGCTGATGTATCCTTCAGCAGCAACCGCATTTCAGTATTATCAGGGAGGATTACCATTCCCCGATCCAAACACTCAGGCAGCCATATCATCCCTTTACCCACACACTGTTTATCCTATGCCCATGCTATATCCTAATCAGACGAAAGTGCCGGATAATCCGCTGCAACAAGGCCTCTTCGCATCGACACTTTCCTCGCAGCTGCCCGATCTCATGTCGGCAACCGCGACGAATCCATCGTTACAAATGTCGTTGAAGCAGAAAATCGAAACTCCATCACGAACTAAGCCCGAAGTTACAACAATGACAGCGACAACTACGACAACTACGACGACAACGACAATTATCAAAGATGCGCTGGTGAACAAAGCACTTCCTGTGAATGTGGTCATTACGACATCCGACACGCTACCAACCACGGTACCATCTACTCAACCGACCCTGAGTGTCACCATACCACCGCAATATCGATTAGGAGGTGGAGTAGCTGTCACTTTCTCTACTACGCCTATAATGACAATGACGACAACAAAATCATCATCTTCCAATGTACCGCATTGCTATCAGATTCCCATGCCTCTACAAGCCACTATACCGACCACTGTCAACTTACCATCAACTTCTACTTATGTAACTCCAGCCAACATCAATGTACCGCCGATCTATGTCAATCTAACAACATCATCGTCTATTGTCACTGTGACTCATACAACTAGCACTAGTACTTTACAAAATGCTCATAATAATGCTAATAGTAGTAAGATACATGACAAAACCGACAATATCTATGAGTCAATTGAATCGCCGAATACATCCACAGAGGTGTGCGAGCAGGAGCATGATCCGATACCGAACTTTATACCCGTCATACCATTGCCTGCAAAGGTGAAAGTCACCACTGGTGAAGAGAACGAGGATACTCTATATTGCGGTCGGGCAAAACTGTTTCGCTTTGTTGATAAAGAATGGAAGGAACGCGGCGTCGGTGACGTGAAACTGTTGCGCAACACAGAAGGTAAAGTGCGTCTGCTTATGCGTCGCGATCAGATCTTGAAGATCTGTGCGAATCACATGCTGAGGCCCGACATGGAGTTGAGTCCAATGACGAACAACAACAAGGCTTGGTTTTGGGTCGCTAACGATTTCGCTGATGAGGAAGTGAAGCTGGAGAAATTTTGCATCAGATTCAAAACCGCAGAGGAAGCGATGACATTTAAGGAGGCTTTCGATCAGGCCAGATTTAATTTATCTGCAATATCTCCGGAAAAGGCGTACAAAATCAGTGAGAAAGTTTTCACTGCTTCTTCTAGCAACAAAGATTCGTTCAAGACTCAAAAATCACAATTAACACAACAAGATAAGATAAGCTCAACAACGGAAGTGATTTTCTCTGACAAATCGAAATCCAGCACGACAACATTAGGAGGATTTTCCTTCAGTTCTAAACCTATTATTCAAGAAGTCAGCGACATGAAAGCAGATGACTTTAAGAAAATCGACGAACCATCGAAAGTCAGTCCATTCAGCGGATTTTCATTTACTAAATCAACCAATACATCCGAAACGAAAATCACGACTACAACTGCAACAAGCGCCATCTCGATGCCATCTGCGAGTTTTATCCTCGCTACGATTTCAACAACAAATTCGCAGTCGACTGTTGTGAACACAACTTCCAATGAGTCACCAATGTTTGCCTCATCCACAACAACCAGTCAGAATTCTACAACCTTGAGAAGACCTCGTTTGCCACCACCCGGCGTCATTAACCAGGGATCGTCTAACGACGAAATACGACCACAGACTGAAAATGAGCATAAGTTATTTGTTGGACCAGCGAGTCTTCAATGTCAATCTGTCAACGGTACCAATGCCATGCAGTGGAAAAATAAGGGTACAGGATCAATGATGCTATTATTGAACGCAACATCCGGTAAACTTCGCTTGTTACTGACAGATGACGAAAGCTCTAAGATCTATAGTTACGGAATTCCGTCGGATATGGCGTTTACATACAAGAATGGCACTACAGTTGTTAATTGGACTATTCCTGGAAACGTTAAAGAACCCAGTAAAACCTGGACTTTATATGCCGCGACCTTTAACACATCGGAACTGGCATCACAGTTTTACAATGCCGTGTCGAGCTGTCAGCAGAAGCTAGCTAAAGGCAGTAATCCGAACGAAGTCGCGAAGGCACTCGAAAAGAAAGTTCAGATGTCGGGCGAGAACAACAATCAAAACGTCACAGAAGCGAAGCCATCATTGTCGGAATTATTTAAACCACCAATTGGTTCTTGGGAATGTACTAGTTGTTACACTAGAAATAATTCCACGGATATGAAATGCTTAGCTTGCGAAGCTCCGTCATCTTCTACGACGAGTAATAAGAACGTTTCCGCAGTTGTTAGTAAACCCATTGATTCCAAACTACCATTGTCAGAGCTATTTAAGTCACCCATCGGCTCCTGGACTTGCACAGGATGTTACATTCTCAATTCTGGAACAAATGCCTATTGCATCGCCTGCGATAGTTCCAAGGATCCATCGCAACCGCCTAAGCCGCAGCAGGCTAACATCTTCCAGATGAACGCATCATCTTCCGGCATAATGCCTATGACCACATTCTCTTTCGGCATTCCCAAAAACACCGCCAAGGAAACGACCGTTACTGGTTTTAGCTTCCGAATGTCACAGGACAAGAGTGCAAGTGAGAGCGCGAAAACTCCATCTAAATCCGAGGAAACTATAGCCAATTTCATGTTCGGTATGCCAGTGAAAAGCAGTACTACATTAAATACAGGCGATTCACCGTTTACGTTTGGCTCACCCGCCAAGTCCTTCGGCTTTAATTTTATGGCCAAGTCACCGGCTAAATCGCCTGGCGGCGGTGGTGGCGAGATCAGCGAAGACGAGGTGGTTGAGAGTGAAGATGTCCACTTCTCGCCAGTTATACCATTGCCAGACAAAGTCGAGGTGAAAACCGGCGAGGAGGATGAAGAGATGCTCTATAGTCATCGAGCGAAACTTTTCAGATTCGACACCACGGTAAAGGAATGGAAGGAACGTGGATTGGGTGATATCAAGCTGCTGTGTCACAAAGAGACCGGGAAACTGCGGCTGATCATGCGTCGGGATCACGTATTAAAGTTATGTCTGAACCATATACTATCTAATGAGCTGGAGTTCACATCGAAGGACGAGAAAACATGGCTATGGACCACTGCGGATTACAGCGAAGGCGAGATTGAGTACATGCAATTCGCTTGCCGCTTTAAGACATCCGAGATTGCAGCAGATTTCAAAAAAGCGATTGATGACGCCAGGAAAAATATTAAACCAGCCACTATCAGCAGTAGTGAGAAGATAAATAAATCTATGACGAAAACGGTGACAAAAACGATCAGCTCACCAGTCAAAGAAATCGAGATTGTTTACGAGGCGAAGGTCACTCCGGAAGAGAAGGCAGCTGCCTTAAAGTTGCAGCTACCAGTAAACTTTTATTCTTACAAGCAAAAAGAAAACTGCCCTGGCTGCAGAGGTTGTAGGAAACCGAGTATAGTGCTATATCCAGATACCGCTGGGCAAGACACGATGAAGTTTATGCCGGAAGAAAAAAAGATGACAACGCAATCGAAAGACATCTCAAGCTTGAGTATAAGTTCGTTGAGCGATCCTGAGAGTACCAGTGAGATTACTCGGAACGTAACGCAATCTGCGTCTGTGAAAAATGGATTCTCTTTCGCGACATCCACTGCGACGTTCAAGTCTTCGACTATTCCCAATATCGACAGTTCCACGATGAGCTTTGGTACTGGCGATCTGAAATTGTTTAACGACAAGAAAACCACGACTTTTTCATTCGGCATGAATCCTCAGTTCGATACTAACGAAACGATGGAGAAGACAACAGCGATGATGACATCGAGTGTCTCGCTTGAAAATCTCAAGATCTGTAGTGCTTCAAATGCTCAAACGACACAGACAACTGTTTTCAACGCGACTAACACAGTCGGAAAAAGTCCGATATTTAGTCAAGCTGCATCGACTGCATCCATATTCAAGCCATCTACTTTTTCTTTCAATTCCGACACCAACATTTTCGGCGGCGCCTCAAAAACTTCATCGAAAACATCAAGCTTTAATAAGGATAGCGGTAATAGTTCCGTTTCTTCTTCCATTGCTACCGTAGCTATTACAAATTTTGTTCCGAAAACATCGACCGTAATCACCACGTCGTCAATCGCATCCAATCAGTCCTCTAACTCGGTATTCGGCGTAAACTCTACGCCTTTCTCTAAAATGACGCTTGGTAGCAATAGTGTTTTGCCATTCAGTGATTCTATAACGACGACAAACATCTTCGGCGGAATGACCGCAACAACGACGAATTTGTTCGGTGGAACAACAGCGCCAGCAACGACAAACATCTTTGGCGGAACGACGGTGCCGACGACTGATTTTTTCAGCAGGACGATGACACCAATAACGACAAATATCTTTGGTGGGACGACAGCGGCAACAAATGCGACGAATGTTTTTAGTGCGACGGCGACAGTTTTCGGTACGAAACCATTAGATGACGTTCAGAAAAATGAGGATGGTCCCAGTTTCTTATTGGCAAATAACATGTCATTTTCGGCGCTTGCTGCGACGGCGGTGCAACCGGAGGCCTTTAAAGTCGGTACGTCATAACAAGCAACACATTAAAAGCATCAACTTTTCTCAAATGTTTTCTCTATTTTTTTTGTATAAGATTGTTAGTATTTTTAACTTTCGAATTGATACTTCTTTCAGATCCTAACTTTACGTTTGCTGGCGCGGGATCATCGGTGTTCGGTTCGAAATCCAGTACATCGCTGAATAGTTCGATGACGATTCGAAACACATCGCGCGAAGAGCAAAAGGAAGAAAACGATGAAGACGATGGCGAAGTAGATAATGAACAGGAGCACGATCCTCACTTTGAACCTATTGTACCTTTACCAGATACTATTGAAGTCCGAACTGGCGAAGAAGACGAGGAAAAAGGTAGCCTAGATATTTTTGTTTATCATTATTTTAAAGATATTTTTGTTTATCATTATTTTCAATTGAAATCTTTCAACTTGGTACAAGAGATTTGTTTGAAGAATTCTATATTTATCAATGTAGTTAATGTTTATATTAATGTAGTAAATCATTTACAATATATTAAATTAATATTAATATATATATATGTGTGGTATAGACAAAAAGTTCATGCATTGAATTTTTTTCTGCTAATGTAGCAACACTGTAGGTTTTTATGGTGGCATGGTAAGAAGTTTAACGAACACGTTCAGTACAAGTTTGATCACTAACAATGATTGCGCATGTAGCTTTTGTAAATAAGCTTGTAAATAATTGTGAGAACTTTTTGTGCTATCAAAATAAAGCGTAATGTTTTAACAAGATAGAGTCAAATTGCTTGTGAAAACTTGGAAAAAATTGGTCAGAAATTTGTAATCAGACCATCTGTAGCATTTTTCTATGAATCTCTGGCCTATTCCCGAGTTAATTAATATCAATATTAAATTATATAATATATTATAGGATCGTTATATGTGTGTGATAACACAAATTATAGAAAGCAAAGCCTTAAACGGTCTAGCTAGATCTTAAATGCTTGTATGATTCTTGTGTGAATTTATATACTACGTATGTAGTAAAAAATATTACCTCGGCCGGAAGTCGAACCTGGACAGAATGCAAGAGATCCGGGTTTGACTCCCGGCCGAGGTAATATTTTTCGCAATAAGAATTAATTATTTACACAATTTTAATATGTCATTCAATATTATTAGATAAGACCGTTTCGAAGATACGAATAAGCATTAAAAATTTGTTAAGTTAATTTATTAAGTAATTGCTAGTCAATTTAATTCGTGATATTACTGCAATAATTCAGTAGGGCAATAGTTTCAAGATCGAAAAATCATTTCGGCGCGTTTATAAGGACTACATATGTAGTAGATAAACATAAGAATCAAACAAGCATTTAAGATCTAGCTAGACCATTTAAAGCTTTGATTTCTATAGTTTGTAATATTAAGGGCAAGTTATTCCATTTTTTAGTAAACTTTACCTGTTGGATAAGCATTACCCAATTACATGCGTGGATTATCTCAGATAAAATTTATCAAAAGAACAATCAGTAAATTATTATCCAATATATAATCATTATCGAACAAACTTGCAAAGATGTTCTTTCATTATTATTTTAAAACTGTTTAGATTATTAAGTAAATACAAATAATGATATAAATAATGAAGACTAACTTGTTAATTTAAGAACGCTTGAAGAAGAGTATTCGCCATTCACTTTCAAGGTTATTCGAATTTTATTTTCTAAGTTGTTTTTTCATTTGTTCACAGCGTTCTGTCAAAGAGCCAAGTTGTACAGATATGACAATGCCACGAAGGAGTGGAAAGAGCGTGGCGTCGGCGAAATGAAGATCCTGCATCATGTAGGTCATGGCAGCTATCGGTTACTGTTGCGTCGGGAGCAAGTGCACAAGGTCGTCTGCAACTTCTTGATCACTCCCGACGTAGAATTTCATCCACTTTCTACATCAAATCAGGCTTGGATGTGGGCCGGCATGAATTATGCCGAACAAGAACCCTGCGCCGAACAATTAGCGGTTAAATTTAAATCGCCCGATTTGGCTCGGCAATTCAAGGCACATGTCGATAACATTCAGCAAGAATTACGCGAGAAGAGAATTGCTGAAGGTAGTAATTAATTCACGAGATTATCAAGTTGCACACTGCTATTCGTTGATTCTATTTGTTGCTGTTATCTGTACAATGCTAAGTATTTGAAAATGCATACGTTTCTAAAGTTAAACGAAATAATGTTATTTGATTATAAGATATTTGATTATGACATTTTATGGATTTTGTGACACTAATTGATTTTGTAAAATCATTACTTATGTTATATTAAATGACTGCATTCATTTGTTTTATCTGAAATTCATTGTAAACTTTATCAATAAACTATTATGCATCTTGCACATGTGTTTGCTTTTTCAAATTATACTTGAGAAAAATTCGATTGTACCTGTAACTATTATTTATGTCTCACGATATTGTAAAATTTGTAAAATGAATGTCCCTGTAAATACGATCGCATGCTTTTCAATAATACACACACACACACACACACACACACACACACACACACACACACACACACACA
>NW_017259392.1:678627-688734 GCF_001594045.1 Atta colombica
GTACGCACGCACGCACGCACATCCACACGCACTCTAATTAAATATATGCATATGCTTTACTTGAATTTTTGAACATAAAGTTTTACATCGCATTAATTTATATCCGAACAGGTGAAAGATGCATCGGAGAAGCGGAGAACAGTGAAGATCGAGGTCATGATGTGGATGAGGAAGAAGAAGAGGATGATGAGGATGAGGAGGAAGACGAAGAAGATGATCAAGAGATGCTTCCTATAATCGAGAAACGTGCTACTGTATTCGCGAGATGGCCGGATAACAATAAGTGGGAGAGTGTGGGCTTAGGGAACCTAGCAATTCATTACGATTCCGAGATCTACGCGGAGAGAATCGTCTTGAAGCTCGACGATTCTGAAGATTACGCTAGCAACACTATTATCAGCATAGATACAGTAATGCGGGTAATAAATGTATTCATATATTCGAAATATACTGCAAACTTGTTTTTCTTCTGCTAATTTTAATAACATTTAAGTAAAGTCTATGTTTTCTAACTAATACTAGATAACTTATACTAAGAAGACATTTATATTGAAAATATACGATTTATAAGTAATTTACAGAAAGATAATTATTTACATTGAGAGACACAGTGACCTTGATCTTGATGTATATATTATAGAAAAAATTTGTAATTTTAATGCATAGTGCAAACAGAATTTATATATATCGAATATTTCAGACCACTATATCTTTTTTACCTTCGCAGAATAAAATGCAGGATAAGTAAATTCAGACAAAAGGGTTTTAAAAAGTCTATTTACTGATCTTATTAGTTTGACTTTAAGTGGCGTAAGGTCAAATCAAGGTCAGATTACGTCAATTTTTTTTAATGGAACACCCAACTTTTTATTCCAACTTTATTTGATAGCTGATATCGAAAACTTTTCAAAATACTATAATAAAGTTAGTTTTCATTGAGTACTTTTCGAGAAAGCTTGAAAGTACCGCCCATATTAACATTATGCAAGATGTCCCATCGATTATTAAAATCTCTTGAATGTTGTTCAATCATGTTTGGATAATATTGTCAAGATCAAAACCGTTGGAGATTGTATCTTATTTTTCTTTTTACGTAAAAATGAATTTTTAGTGTGAAAGTGAAAATAAGAATAATCTTTCAATAGCCTTGATTTTGACAAATGTTATCCAGGACATGATCTTGAACAATATTCAAGAGGTTTTAGCCGTTGGTTGAACACCTTGCGTAATGCTAATGCCGGCGATACTGTGATTTTCGGGCCTTATAACTCGAAAAGTACTTAATGAAAAAAATTATAGTGTTTTGAAAAGCTTTTGATATCCATTATTAGATATTGAAATAAAAAATTAAGTTTCATTTTAAAAAATCGATGTGACCTTGATCTGACTTTAGCGACGCCATCAAAGTCAAACTGATAAGATCAGTAAATAGATCTTTTTAAATCCTTTTGTCCTTTTAAACAATTTTTGTCTGAACTTTTATGAGCCTTTGAACTTTATTCTATGAAGATAAAAGGGATGTATGAAATATGCATTCGGTATATGCATTTGTAAAAATAAATATAAAAAACCTATTAGTTGCATGGTTTAGTTATATACATCGTAATTTTCGAAATTACGATCCTATACCTAAACTCGCATAATAAGAAATGTCAGAAGACATTTAAAAATTATTAAGTGTATTTTTTAACATTAATAATTGTATTTTTGAAGAATGTTTATCTCGGAAATAACTGTTCATGTTTTCTAAACTGTCATTGACTAAGCAATCAGCCAAGTTTTCTACTCTTTCATAATGTTCATTTTTGTGAGTTCATAAATGTATACTCTTTTTGCACTATATACTAATGAAAATGGATTTTCTTTTGTACAATAGAATTTAATTCATTTTGTTTTGTTTATTCGTTACAAAATATTGCCATTCAACAATTTTCCTATAGTTGACTGTTCATATTTTTATATTTTTCTAAAGTTAAATGTATTCTTGTTGAATGTATTGTAGATTAACAATATGCAAAGAACTGCATATATTTTTGCTATTTCTTATTCTCTGTTCTCTCTTATATTCACAAAGGTGGAGGGCAAAGAATGTATTTGGAGCGGGATCGATTACGCCTTGGATCCTCCAGAGCGTAGAGTTCTGAGGGCAGTCTTCTCGTCGATACAAGCGGCGCAACAGATGCATACTTTCTTCGAAGATGTAAGTAAAGATTGATCAAATGATTACATATAAGGTAAAGTTATATATTATGTTACGCATATATATTCTACAATTGAAAACGGAATATACAAGAAGAGGTGTTTTTTGTAGGGAGTAGACAGCGCAAAACAAGCCGGTGTCGTCGAATATCATGAAGAAGAATGAAGATTTTTATTAGCTAATATAAGTAACTGCTAATTGACTGTTGTTACATAATTCATTACCTTCCTATAAGTTAGCGTAAATATGAATTAAACGGGTTGTTTCATGTCATTCTTCTCAAGTTATAAGAGAAATTGTATAAAAAAAGTGAAATGAAAAAAGGAAGCTATATGATTTTTACGTACAGCTTTTTTTTTCTTTTCTCTCTTTTTTTTTTAAATTCAAGACATGCAAAATTTGACAAATACAATTGTCTGCATATGCACACGATTACAGGTGCAAGTTCCCGTAGTAATAATTTATGCAAAAAATATACTTATTTATATAATTGCACAAATTGGAAAAAAGTAGATCAAGCATTACGATGTTTAATTTGTTCGTTTATTTTTATACTAGTCTATATAAAAATAGTTTTCTGTCTTTTCTTTTTTTTTTTAATAAAATATGTGCCAAAACTGAAAATCGCTTTCTATTTTGCAATGAAAGCACTATTTCCATAGCTATACTAATAACTTTTTAAAAAAACTCAGTTATTTTTAATCATCTCGAAATTATACACTTTGAAGTAATATTTACGAATATCTTAGTAAGAATCATACGTTACATGCTGACAATGACCATTAAGCTAATAGCACAAAAACAATGTTCATGCGGATAATTTTCTACTAATTATTATTATATTGAAAAGATGTTGATATTACGTTTGATAGGTTACGAAAAGTTGCAACACCAAAATTAACAACTATAATAAATACTACTAATCTTA
Organism: Atta colombica; assembly: GCF_001594045.1. Taxonomy (NCBI): domain Eukaryota; kingdom Metazoa; phylum Arthropoda; class Insecta; order Hymenoptera; family Formicidae; genus Atta; species Atta colombica. The sequence continues at coordinate 681,756 of NW_017259392.1, forward strand.
TATAGTTACATTCTGATAAAGTGTAAGTTGTTCTTGGAAATAGAAGTTGTCGCGTAAGAAGATATGTGTAGACCATCGATATAACATATATAATATGTAACGTAAAAATATTAAACATTTGATTAAAATTTTGTTTTTAGAAACTATTTTCTCAGGTAAGTGATGTTTCCCATATATTAATTTTAACATTAAGTTGCATAAATTGCAGACTGAAGCGTAAAATACTTCAAGACTTATTCTCAAAATATAGATATATTTATTATACATAGATGAGAATCAATGAATTCTTACCTCGTAAATCTTTTTATATTCATAACTTATATTCATAACTTATTATCAAATATATCCTTAAAAAGATTATAAGGGTATATATAAAACACATTAATATTTACGCTTTAAACGAACTACATATGAAAGTTGTGTTTATAATATTTTGTTTTTATTAAGCAACACATTTTTATAAATTATTTATTTTATTTGATATTAGTTTAATTGTTATAAACAAAATTTTAAAAATAATAAAAATACATTTTTTATAGAAATATTTAAGTACTAAAAATGACTTGTACAAAGTTTCATTGAGATTTACCAATTAGTTTATAACAAATAAATATTTTGTTTACTGAGTAATTAATGTCTGCAATCTCAATGTAACTTTATATAAATATTTTTGAATTCAAGAAATACTTATATAAAAAAATTGAGATTTTTATCATTATAATACATTTTCATATATTTCTATTAGAGTATCTACAAATTTAAAAAATATTTTTTGAAATAGTCATCCAGATCAACTGTCTAATTTTTTTTTTACTTTTAATTAAATGCAATTTAGAATAATCTGAAATTTGTCAAGTAATCTTAACATATTGCATTTGCCTTACAATTACCAAAGTGAGTCAGATCAATATTTACTAGAAGTTTAAAAAAATATTAATATCCTGTAAAGCATACACATACATATACAAATTAATGAAATAAATTTGTTATATACCCAGCAAACACCAAATATAAATATAACATGGAAATAACAAATAATGTAGCAGACGTTACACTCCATTTATGTTATATAACTTTATATATATATATAATACAACATACATATTTATATGTTATAATAAATGAACAACAATATAACAACATTCATTGCACGTTATATAATCGTTTTGTTGATATATTAATACTATATAATACTATATAATTTAAATTATGGTTCTACTATATAATTTAAACTATAGTTCGCGAAGCGATGACTGTTCCAGTCGAGCAGCAAGCTGTCGAACACAACAAAGCGCAACATGCGTGATAATTTGTACTTAAATCATGAAAATTTACGAACAAATGAGTATTACTTGTGCTGTAGAAGAATATTCCTAGTGAATTCAGTCGCTTGCATTACAAATTATATCAGTGCATACTAAAAGCTGTTAATAGCTTTTAGTTCATTAATTCCATAATTCATTAATTAATGAAATTAAATGTAAAAATGTGGTAATTGTTGAGTTTAGTCTCCATACCTTTGATGTTGATTAAATTAAGTCATTCGACGCGTTTTTGTATGAAATAAATGCATTTGAAAAAATATTGCTCTGCCCTATAATGAACTGAGATATAACTGTGACTATTCAGGTTAGAAAATCTGTCACATCGATGGCATAGAGATGGACATGAGAATATGTAAGACTAATAAGTATTATCTTCAATATTACACAAATTCTTTGCTTTAAAAATAAATTTTCTGCTTTAAAAATACAAATTCTCTATTTTAAAAACTCTGAGCAAAGCCTGCGAAAACAAATTTTAAGCAGGTGTTGTTACTAATTTTTGATTATATAAAAAGGCAATAAATTGTACCCAGAATTTATATTATTTGACATTGTCAGCAAATTGCTGTCAGAAATATGACATCTGTTAGATGCTTTGGCAGCAGATTGGTAGCAGAAAATGAACGAAGTCCTGACAGCAGATCGAGAACAAATTGAGAACAGAACCAAAAGCCAAAGGTGGACATAGATAGTTTTGTAAATCAAAATCTGAGTTTGCTGCCAATTTGGCTCCAATTGTTTTGCTATCAAGAAGCATATATAAATTATTTTCTATATAATTTTTGTTTTTACAGCAGAAAATTTGTTTTAATTAGGTATTTCTCCTTTAAAAACAAATTTTCTATTGCAAAAACCAAAATTATATAAAAAATAATTTGTATTTTAAAGAGAATTTGTGTTTATAAAACAGAGAATTGTGTTGGCCCTCAATGCCATCAATGTAACAGATTTCTTCACCTGAATATCTGTCAACTTTAACAATTACCTCGAGTCGCGGAACAGAGCGACACAGTTTTCTGCCAAATTCATTCATTTTTATACAAAAATGCGTTGAATGAATCTAATTTCATCAACATTGGAAATAAGAAGGCTAAATTCAACAGTTACCATAAAAATACAATATACAGATGATTATAGTTAAATATAATATACAGATAATATGAATATTATATACTTCAAATATTCATCAGTAATGATATTTATAAATATATATGTATTTATGTGCAAACTATGAAGTTTATAAATAAATGAATTAAAATAAATTATTACATATTGATTTTTATATTCACGCAAAAACAATTTTCAGGAAATGTATTTTGCACATACTAATCCCAGAAAAGGTCTTGGAATTAATTCTAAATGAAAATAAGCTGTTCCGTTTGTTTTTGCTTTAGAATTAATTCCAAAATCTTTTCTGGAAATAGTATGTACAAAAAGCATTAAATTAATTATTAGGATAATATGTAGCAATATAACAGTCATGTTCTGATTTTATAATAATAATGCAGAAAATTATAAAACTATTATATAACAGTTCAAGTTATATGTTATATTTATATTATGTAGCTGCAATGATTTGTGAGTGGGAAATTATGTCCACTAACATGGACATAAAATGCATTATGATATGATATCTATTATATTCCGTTATATGGAAGCAATAGTTATATATTTGTGTTTGCCCAGCATTTCATGCAAAAACGCGAATGAACTTAATCAACCTCGAAGGTGTGCAGGCTAAACTCAACAATTATCACTTTTACATTTAATTTCGCTAATTCCATAGAATAATTTTTAGTATGTATTATAATATAATTTGTAATGCAAGCGACTGAATTCACTGATAATATTCTTCTATAGCACAAGTAATTGTCTCAGCATTTGTCCGTAAATTCTCAAGTACACATTGTCACGCGTGTTACACTTTGTCGCGCTTGACAGCTCGACTGGCACAGAGCTTCGCGATATCGTGGATAGAAACCGCGACGTTAGAACCATAATTTAAATTATATAGTATTAATATAATATCAATAAAACAATTGTTATATAACATGCAATGAATGCCATGATTGTATTGCTTATTATAACGTATAAACAATATAATAATTTCATAACCCGATTGTATTATATATAAAATAAAGTTATGTAATTATAACATAAATAGAGTGTAATATTTGTTACATTATTTGTTATTTCCATGTTATATTGTATTTATATTTGGTATTTGCTGGGTAGGTAAGATTCAAATATAAATCTATGTATTTGCAAATTGAGTGAATAAATTAAAGACTCGTGTCAAATGTAACAAAAATGGCATATAAATGAAACTTCTTTATAGTGAAACACATTCTAACGATGAAAGTTGTATGGTGATAATTTTTTTGGAATATAGAAAGTAAAGGTCCATAACGGTCGAAATTGAGTTGAATTCTATGTGAATTTGTATATGTTATATATATATGTTTATATATATATGTTTATATATATATATATTTATATATATATGTATATATATATATATATATACACACATATATATGCATGTATACCATATTTATAATCATTTGAACTGTGCGCTGCAATTTTATCGGATTTAAAAACGCAGCTGAACTACTGAAATATCACAATTAAATTTTGGATGCTCAGTAGGCATATGTCAAAGAAGTCTTAGTTAATATGTTACGAATCTGTAAATAAATTTGCGAAAAATATTATTAGGGGAATTAATACCTCTCAGCTGGGAATCTCTAGCATTCGGTATGAACAATTCTCTACAGCATTATTGCAATATTGCAGCATTATTGCAATATTTCAATAGTGCACAATAGTATAAAAATTGCAGCAATATTGCTGCAATATTAAAATTAATTTATTAAAAAAATTGCAACAATATTGCAAAATATTGCATAATATATTGTTGCAATATTATAATTCAGTAAATAAATACGCGGCCCCAATACTAGAGGGATATGTTTCTCGTGAAGAAAACATCCAGGAAACGTCCTATAAGAAGTATAAATCGAGTTAGCCTTTAGAGATCTTCAAGGGAGAGTCTATCAAAGCAATGTTCAAATTTGGTTGATGCAGCCATTATGTGGCAAAATTTTTATTTCATCCTTGTTTAACGTTCAGTAAATAATAAGGACCAGAGAAATAATATTTCCCTAATATTGCAGTAATATTTTATTTTTGCGAGCATAGGAATATTGCTACAATATTGCAGCAATGTTTTATGAAATATTGTAATCTTTCAAAATAATATTGCTGCAATATTTTGTGCTGTAGAAGCTAGATGGCTTAAGTCTCACCGAGCCTTACTAATATATTTATATTACATTGTCTGAAAGAAAGACGTTATTTTCATCAATATATACTGATTACTGCGAAAAAATATTATTAATAAGGACGTACTCTAACGGAAATAGAAATAACAGTAAACTTATCCATAAGGCAAGTTTCAATCGGTTGAAATTCACCTTATTATGGATAAGTTTACTGTTATTTCCATTTCCATTAAATTACATAGACTTAAAGCAATATCCTGATTGGTTAATCGGCTTAAGTTTATGTCTTATGGTCATTGTTGCGAAATTTTATGTGCAGCAGCTTTAACTAATGAACAGAAACTATAAGCTTTAACTAATGAACAGAAACTATAAGCTTATTGGTACCGCGTAATATTTTGTTGCGCGACAAGTATATCCGCGTCCAGTATGCAGAAAACATAACATGACAAAATATAAAAAATGATTAAAGAGATAATTTTCGCAGTATTTGTTTTAGAAAAAAATAAGTTTAAAGAAATATAAAAAAAATTGCTCATATACAATTATGTATAATTTTATATATAATTATACATAAGCATTTTTTTACATTTCTTCAAACTTGATATTTTCTAAAACAAATAGTGTTCTAAAACAAATAGAAACTTAACTTTTTAAATTATTTTTAATGTTTTCATATTACTATTAATATTTCTATTACACTAAAAAGTAATTTTAAAGAAAGAGGGGTGTTTGAAGATGTGTGGATATATTTACATATGATATGCATATTTATGAATGTTTATGTATGTACGTATTTATACATATTCATGCATGAAAAATTTTTTACATCAGTAATATTAAAAGAATTATCTTTAATAATAGTTGCAGCACATTGCGTTGTAACATTGTTACAATACAGCGTAATCTTGCTGAAGACGGATATTTTTATGATGTTATGACATTATAACAATGTTGCAAATACATTACGCAATCTATTTACAATATTATAACATCGCAATGAGATATATCTGTAATCATTTTACAATCTTTCTGTGCTATATGCATATACTACACGTTATTATTCTAATAACACATATCTAAAAGACATCATAAATACATGTTTTACTCACATATTCTACAATAAGTCGTTTATTTTAAGCTTTAATTCTTAAGCCGTAGGAAATTAATCAGTCACAATCGAATGTGAGAAGAATAATTAACTATGATCAATTTCTTAATAAATATTGTTTAAAACTTAAAGCTTATATAAGTATATAAATAGCGTATATATTGTATATAGAAAGTTTGTATTATTTTAATGCGTATTGTCTGGGTACAGACAAAAAAATAATTATATATAAATAAAATACTTTTAATCGCTTAATTTAAATTATATCAACAGATATACAAAACATGACCAAATTAACACTAAAATAAACGAGATGATATGATACTAAAGAAAAAGAAAAAAAAATACATAAGATAAACATTTGCATTAATTTTCAAGAGGAATAATTCTTCATGTAAAAGAACATTCATTAATATATATATGTGTATAATAATATATGTTATATATATATATATATATATATATATATATGTTTAATAATATATATTGTACTACTATATGACTGCATCATGTCTTATTGAACCGCTATACAAAGATGTACGAAATTGTGCACTAACTATAGAAGTAAATATGATTAGATAATCATGATTTCGTGTAAATGAAGCAATAATAAGACACACGTGAAATCGAATGTTGAAGAGTTTCCCGGGCCAGCTCTTTGCTCTTTGATAGCAGTTCCTGCAGCGCGCAGCGCCATGTCACGCCGTGTCACAATTCACGATCTAATAACGGGTAATAGTAGTAGGAACATTTCAATAAACATGAGCTGATTAAAGTTCGACGCTATCCACATTGGTGGACTTTGAGCTCCGAATGGGTTTCGTCGTATTCTAGTATATGTAATAGTTCTACAAAAGTAACTTGAAGTAGATTATTACGATGTCGGCCATAACAAAAGGTATGCCCACAATTTTTATTCTCATCTGAATCGAAACATGTATTATTGTGGTTCATCAAGCCGATCCAAACTCGAGGAGAAGATTTAAGTATAAAGTCTGCTTCCCCCCTCCTCCTCCCGTTTAATACTTTAAACATCAAAAAGCTCGATTTAAATTCTAATTTCAACGTGATGCACTTGTCAAATAATATCAGTTAAAGTTATTAAGTTTTTGTTTTATATTTGAAAAAAAAGATTAGATCGAATTACATTATAATAATTAGAAATTTTTCTTTAAATGAATTGGCATTTTACACACACACACACACACACACACACACACACACACACACACACACACACACACACACGCACGCACGCA
>NW_017259392.1:688834-719377 GCF_001594045.1 Atta colombica
GATTTCAGTTTACATCATAAAAATTTTACTATTTATTTTTCTTTAGTTCATAGAATTATAAGAAGATAAACAGTAAATTAAATCGAGATTAAAATTAGTCTATATTGGTAAATAAAATTGAAAATAGACATCTATCATTTGAATTCGAAAATCGATTTAATTAGATGGAATGTTTAGTCGGAATGAGATAAACAAATAATGTTTCGAAAAGAAAACGGTATATAATTTCGCTTATCGAACATACATGCTTTAGCATATAATTATAAAAATAATATATAAAAAAGCAAATAGTTTAATATGATAGTTTAATATAGCAAGTGGCTATCTGTATGTAAACACTAATTAAAAATAACATTTCATTAATACTATACTTTCTTACATTAATAATGTAATTATTACATATATGTATGTTACATTTATATTATTGTGTAGAAAATATTTAAAAAAAAATGGAAATTATAATATTATTGGTCTAGTCTCCACTGAAACACCTAATATGATATAGAACAAAATTTAAATGGATGGAAAATGTGTTTAACTGCGCTTTTACTCCTATAGCACTCTGATTTGCTCTGAAATGATAATTGATAGAATTAATTGATAGAGTTTTGGTAAAAATTGTATCATTATAAGTAGAATATAATGTACTGTTATATTTGATGTTTATTAGAGTACATGTGTCATATTTTTTACAAATCTAATAATTTTCACTTAAAACTTTAGTAGTTTAATGAAATATAAAATTAAAATCAATTGAAATATAAGAAAATAGGACATTAGTAAGAAATGAATTATTAATTTGAAATTTTCCACAGGTATTTTTATTGTTGCTGCAAAGCGTACTCCATTTGGTACAATGGGAGGTATGTTTATAAACAAAAGTGCAACTGATTTGTCAGTTGTTGCATCGACTGCTGCAATACAGGCAGCAGGCCTAAAACCAGAGAAGATTGACAGTGTTGTATTTGGACACGTTCTAGTGGTAAATCAGTTTTCATTTATAATTACCAATTACGAGTATTTTATTATTTACTTTTATTATTTAAATTAGGATGCATTTTATTCATGATGCGCTTGATGCATCATTTATCCTTGTTATTCACCGAATGTTAAACAAGGATAAATGATGCAATATGCATATCATGCATGAAATGGTATGCACTCATTGGTCTTTTAACTGAATTGACGTACTTTTAATTTTTTTTTTATAGAGTTCATCTTCTGATGGTGCTTTTTTGGCAAGGCATACGTTATTAAAGTCAGGAATTCCGTTACAAAAACCAGCATTTAGTGTAAATAGATTATGCGGTTCTGGTTTTCAAGCAATTGTCAGCGGGGCTCAGGTTAGCCAAGAATTCCATAATTCTCTTAAAATAGTAATAAATATTGAGGAGAGAACTAACAAATAATAATATCCAATAGAGATGAGAACAATAATAAAAAATTAGGTGTTTCAGATCCCGTTTGTATCCCATTTAAAAACGAGGGAAATAGTTATTTTGAAAATTCTTTCAGACAAAAGTTATTCGGGAAATAATGCATTACATGAACATGTGTGATTAACTTTGATGGCGTTGTGAAGGTTATGTCAAAGTCGATTTTAATTTTTTAAATGAGAACCCATATCTTTTATTGCATATTCTTGTAGGTCATCTCAAGGCATTTTCGAAACACTGGTTACAAATTCTTTAGTTGCGATTTTCCTGAGTTATGAGATTTTAAAATTTCAGTACCGCCGATGTTAGCATTACCCAAGATTTACCGCATGGAAGACTTTAATCAAGCACCTCGAAGATGTGTAAATCTGATAAAGTATCTACAAAGTGTGTTAAGAAAGTGCTGAAAAAGAGTATATAAGTGCTTTTTTAGCACTTTACAAACACTGCTATGCTTGAGTCGAAATGTATATAGCTACATAAAGTGTTAAAGAAACACATTTAATATATACATGTATTTAATATATACATGTATTCGTATAATAATATGTTTAAGTTTAAAAAGAATGAGAGAGCATGTGTAATTAAATGATAAAATGTATTTTAAAAATGTTTCCAAATGCTTGAAAGTAAAAATATGTTGAGAAAGTAAAAATGAAATATATTGACTATTGTATATTAGTATCATGCGTAACGGCGAGTACCAAACAAATAATTCCATGAGTAATCACTAATATATTCATCACTAATATATTCACTAATAATATATTAATCACCTAATAATGAAGGTATTAGGAGGGAATCCTATACTTAAGATTATGTCTACATTGACCATAATACTACCTTCTCCTCTACTAATAAGAAATAGTTGCAGAAATTAAAGTTATTATATAGCACTATAGTGACTATATTTTTCCATTTCAGAATATTCTGATGGGAGACTCAAAGATTGTCTTGACGGGTGGTGCAGAAAACATGAGTCAAGCTCCTTTTATTGTAAGAAATGTTCGTTATGGCACTGCCCTGGGCCAAAAATATGAATTCGAAGACTCACTTTGGCTTGGATTACTTGATACTTATTGTAATTTGCCCATGGGTCTGACTGCGGAAAAACTCGGTACTCAATACAAATTAAAGAGAGAAGAAGTCGATCAATTTGCTTTGAATAGTCAGCAACGTTGGAAAGCTGGTAGATACAATATTTTACTTAATATGAAATTTTATGTGTTAGCTATTAATTAAATATGAAAATTGTAATTTATTAATCTTCTTCTTTAATTAAATAAATTTAGATTATAGAATTTAAGCCTCTATTTAAGAAAACGTATTACAGCCAACGACGCGGGTCATTTCAACGAAGAAATAGTGCCTGTGCAAGTAAAAATTAAGAAGCAGGATACATCTGTCAGTGTGGACGAACATCCACGTACGCAAACGACGTTAGGAACACTTGCCAAATTGAAACCAGTTTTTCAAAAAGATGGATTAGTCACAGCAGGTTCTGCATCGGTACTATGCTTTTATTCACATTTTATGGATAGAATTTTTATATCAATCTTTATATCCCAAATTTTTCCCAAATTTACGTGGGTTTGATAAGTTTGGTAAATTTCCATGAAATGGTGCTACAATTCATTTGATGACGCGACATCTCGAAAGATCCACTCTTCGAATCCCTTCAGGCCAAATTTCAGCCAAAAAGGATGCATAGTTCACGTTTGGTAGTCATTTGAAGCGAGATTAGCGCGCAAAAAAGTGCTCTTCCATCAAAACAACGCGCAGTCCCATAAGTCGACCGTTGCAATGACAAAACTACGAATTGGGCTATGAATTGATTCTTCATCCACCCTATTCTCCGGATTTGGCCCTGTGTGACTTCTTTCTGTTCCCAAACTTAAAAACTTGGCTCGGTGGGAACAAATTCTTGTCAAATGAGGAAGTCATTGTCACCGTCAATGAGTATTTTGCAGACTTTGAGACAGCCTACTTCAAATGACTATCAAATGTGAACTATGCGTCCTTTCTGGCTGAAATTTGGCCTGAAGGGGTTCGAAAAGTGGATCTTTCGAAATGTCATCAAATGGATTGTAGCGCCATTTCATGGAAATTTACCAAACTTATCAAACGACCCACCTAATTAACTCGACTTTATTTTTGTTCTCAGGGTGTCTGTGACGGAGCAAGCGCTGTTATTTTAGCTAGTGAAGAAGCTATCAAGGCAGAAGGCTTGAAACCATTGGCACGTTTAGTAGGATATAGTATTGTCGGCGTAGAGCCGAGCATTATGGGAATTGGTCCTGCACCAGCAATCAAGAACTTACTTAAAGTTACGAGCAAAACACTTGATAATATAGAAATCGTTGAGGTGAGATTGCAATTTATACAACAGAAATTTCACCTATCAAATAGCATCTTTAATGTAAAAATGTGAAAATAATTAATATAAAAAGTAATTAAAAATATAATTTAGATTTTATTCTTATCATGCATTAATTAATATAATTTTTGATAGATCAATGAAGCGTTTGGCGCTCAGACTTTAGCGTGTGCAAAGGAACTTAATCTGGATCTGAATAAACTGAATGTAAATGGTGGTGCTATTGCTATAGGACACCCATTAGCTGCTTCCGGTAGCAGGATCACTGCTCATTTGGTGCACGAACTTAGGTAACATACCTTATGATAAAACAACTCATTTTTATTAATATTCTGATTTATATATATATATATATATTTTTTTTTTTTTCTTGCAGAAGGCGAAAAGCTGGAAAATTCGGTATCGGTTCTGCTTGTATTGGCGGCGGTCAAGGTATCGCTGTAATGGTAGAAGCGCTGTAATCAATTAAAAGGTTTAAGCTAAATTTTGTAAAAATATTGTGATATACAAATCGAACTAACATAAAATGATAAGAGTGATACATCGTATGATTTATCAAACAAACGATTGTAATTCTTTTTCTCGTTTTAATGATATAGGCAATATGAAGAATATTTTTATATATAAAAATTTTATATTATATATACTTTATATATTTTTTTGTACATATATATAATGATACAGTATTCAATAAAACATTTATATTTTATTTGCTGCTCTTTGTAGTTTTAAAAAATATATCATAGCTACGAAATTTGATATTAACAAATTGGTTTTTAAGCAGCTGATCCTTGAAGTACTGTAAAAATCGAATAGGACATCCGCATTATCTGAAATATAAGAGCTTTTGTTCAAATGACCTAGAATTCTATTTAAAAATTTAAAGCAGTTTAATTTTAAAACCATTACTATAGTGGATTCAGATAATAAATATTATTTAAGATCAATTTAAAATAAAGATATATACGAATTATTTTAATAAGTAGAGGAGGCAGCTTTTGATTTGCACTGAAAATTAAATGGTGCATATGCTTTTCAAAGGTTCAATTATCAGAAAGATAATATCATCATTTAGATTTAGATTTTTATAGTGTGAGTGAATGAATTTTGTTTTAACAAAATGTCTGGACAAAAATATACATACCTGCATAAAAGTATCTAAAGACAATAACATGATTCTACCGGCACATAAGGTAAGCGGACGATGAGCCCTTATCATCATGATTTGTAGACTGCGTTTGAATCTTTCGGTATTGGAGAACCAATTGTTCGAATATGCGGCCGTGACTAAACGCATACTCTAAAAATCGTGCATGTTTTCTCGCACATCTATATATAAGAATATTTATTTAAATACTCACATGTAGATGCAATTCATTACCATGCCAGCAGAAGATGAATATTTGGTATGTCATGCAACACATGTATGTCAGCATGCCGATCAGCACCGCCGGAATATAAACATTTATCTGCGGTTCAATCGATCGCGTGAAAACTCGCTGATAAATCGATCAAAGCAATCGGATTTACCTGCGATACATTGAAGGCAATCAAACAAATGATCATGCAATTCGAGAGGAATTGAAAGAAGATAACGGTACCAAAGATGTTCTGAATTTCACTTATGAAACTGCAAAATTAATATAATCAGTTGCTAACAAAACTAAAATGCAAATGGATAATTAATTTCATCAATTTTCTTATAGCTTCGAAAAGTATTTACATATACAACCTAATTAAAAAAAATTTATACAAATAAAATTTTCTAAATATTATAGAGATATAATAATAATTTTATAAAAGGGTATAAAAGAATAAAGCGGAATAAGCATGTGAAATCGATTCCCTCATCAATTAAACTCAAATTAGTGTCGTTAATATAATAAAAATAGAGCTACAAGCTAAGCAAGGTCTTTATGCTAAATTATGGCTAAAACAAGTAGTTTATTATAACAAGCGTTTCGACTCCTAATGGATCATTATCAATATCAATCTTAAAAATAAACAAAAATCACATATTCATTTGAACAATAATATTCATAGTCAGACTTTGTCTTAAAGCTTCCTTAAAGGCCTGACTATTCTTCTTCTTCTTCTTCTTCTTCTTCTTCTTCTTGATTGGTCCGGCAGCCAGGCAGGCTGATACTGGATCATTGAGGACTTCTTCGTCATTAGATATAAAATACTTTAGACGGAACACATATAAGTGTAGTATATGTTTGATTGATGGTTACTTTCCTCCGCCTTCTTCCATCTAGCGGTAGTCGCGCGCCACAGGAGGAGAGGAAAATTTAAAAGAAAAGTTCGCTAGCTTTTATAAAAGCTAGGAGAAGCCTGCATAACTTGGGGAGGAGGCTGGGAAAGAAAAGGAAAGACATCTTCAGGAGAGTTAGGATATTTGTTACGTAAATAAGAAGGTGGAGAGCTTTATGACTGTAAAGGTTGCATTCAAATATAATTGATATTTTGCTTTATTGCTCCACAAGAACAAGAAGGGGATTCAATCATGTTATCTCTATACAAGCTTTCATTTAAATTGTAGTGATTAGATCTCAGACGATTAATCACAATTTTCTCTCTGCTGAGAGGTTCCCTCAAACCAAGTTTTCTTAGAGATGGATGAATAGCGCTCGAAGTGAAGTGTGCCTTTAGTAGAAGCCATTGTCTTGAGAGTTATTAAATTGTAGTGCAGCCTGGATTCGTAGAAGAAATCTTCATGTGGAATACGAAAATTGGGAGAAGAATCTTTGCAGCTTCCTTGGCAATAGAGTCAGCAATTTCATTTCCCGGAATACCAGAGTGGGAAGGAATCCAAAAAAGAGAGATGAAGATGTTCTTAGCTGCGCTTAGAATGGCCTTTGATGTAATAAATTATGTAATTGCGCTGATAATACCTATTGTTGTAGATGGCGTCGAGGGCGCTCTTGGAGTCGCTGAAAATGGTTATGCGATCATGCTTGGAATCTCGAGCAAGATAGGTTGGTTTGGTAGATCGCCCAGAGTTCAACAGAAAAGATGAACGTTTCAACTGGAAGTTTATATGCGATGTTGATGTTTAAATCGGGAGAAAAGACTCCCGCACCGACAGAATAGCCGGATTCCTTGGAACTGTCCATGTAAAAAGTGACTGCGTTTTATCCGTAATCAAAAGACTTATGGAGGAATTGGGCAGCAATAAATCCTTATAGATCCTCCTTGTCACAACCAAGCATGGCGCTAATATAGGTGATCTTGTAGAATAAAACTTCCAAATCATGCCAGAATACTGCCGGATGATGAAAATGGTGAATGAATTTTTCTGAGTATCTGCTTGTGATGTATATCTTGAATAAGTTGGAACTTTGAATGGCCTCAATCTTCCGGTTCATGCGGAAAGCAATAAGCTCCATTTGTATTAGGGCTGAATAAGATGCACTAAATTTATAAGCCATAGATCTGTAGATCTGTAGATTTTGAAATGGCGAGATTAAATCTAGTTGTAGAAGAGGTTTTCGCTTCACATAACATGGTGTTAATGGGAGTGAAAATGCGATGTTCCATAGCTTTTCTGATAGTTTTGTATTGAATTCGGAGAAGCTTAATGAAATTCGCAGATTTAGTGTTCCAAGTGAAAAATTGACCGCCGTATTCGATCGAGCTACCAAGAGTGGAGTGTGATAGATAGTGAGTAGGGATAAGAACCCCATGAAACTCCCGATAAAGCCCTGTTAATATTGATGATGTTTTTGCTTTTTTTCATGAGATACTTAAGGTATAGTCTGCCGTTTAGTTTGTGGTCCAATATGACTCCAAGAAAGCGATGTGAGTTCACCCTAGGGATCTTCTGATTATTGATGTAAAGAGGAAGTAGGAGAAACCTCTTCTTGTTCAGCTAAAAATGATCCACTTGGATTTTGTGGGGGAGATGTCCAAACCTCTGCTTCTCATGTATGTGTAAATATTATTAAGCGAGTATTGAACAAATTTGAAATCATTGACATTCCGTTGCGTAGAATAGGGGATCATCGACAGCATCATCGGCATTGTAGTAAATTGGCATTAGTGTGTATCTGAGAGGTCATGTCCTTGAGGTAGATATTAAATAAATAGAAGGGGGCTGAGAGTAAAGCTGTGGAGTGCCTTTGAATGAATCAAAGGGGCCTATCAACGTTGATCACGAAATTTAAGCGTTGTCTGCCAATGAAATTCTCGATAAATTTCCTGATGTAAACTGAAATACTTATAACAAGAAAGTCATTAACAAGTATGTGCGGATCAACGTTATCGAAGGCGTCCAAAATGTCAATGAAAATTGCCAGTGGGAGATTGATTCAAAAAACCAGATCTAACGTTGATGATAAGTGTGGCCAAATTATCTGCGCAAGAATGACCTAAATCCTGATTGAATTTATGGGGCGAGATTCGATATACCATACAAATCTAAAGTATATTAAATGTTTTCCATAAGTTTGGCGAAACAGGAGATCATGAGATAGATCTAACTGATGAGACACCTGGTTTAGAAAAGGACGATGAGGACGACAAGGGAGTCAGACCATGAGTCCGGAAAGACATCGAGAGCGAAGATATCATTGAAAATTCCTAGAAGAGAGTCTAAGTATTCAGGGGGTAGATTGAGAATGATAGAGTAATCAATTTGGTCGAGTCCAAGAGAAAAGGATTTTCGGACGGAAGATAAGGCCCTTGTAAGAGGAGTCTTATCTTCCGTCAAGGGTGAAAAAGTCATTGAGCCGGGAAAAAACATGGGTCTTCCTGCAGCATGGCTTTTATGGACTTCGTAAAATTGGGGAAGCAGGAAGGAGAACATAGTTTAGAGATCGTATCATTAGAACTTTGCTGAAATTTCAAATCGTTACCGGAGATTTTGTGTTTGATACTCTTGATGAGGGACCAGATCTGTGCGGATGGGGGGTACGATCACTGAAATCACTCACTTACGCCAGCTAGTGCGCTTGTTAAGGTTGAATGCTGTGAATTAAAATTTGAGAGCAGGAGGTTTTGAAAAGGAAATAAATTTCGGGAAGGATGTTTGAGGAATTCTTTGAGGGCACACTTTCATTGATCAACGACTTGGGAACGCACGTTGTTCTACCAGGGGGAGGATCAGGCCGTCTTGAATAAACCTGATTGCGCGGAAGTCTTTTATTAACAGGGACAAATTTCTAGCAGATTCTAGAATGAACGAGGAAAATTTATTATAACGAGCTATGGAGAAACGTCCGTAAACGAAAGGACGTCTGAAGCGTTAGACTTAAGATATAAATAGAGATTATCTAAGTCGTGTGGTTTGTAGCAAAATTTAAATGAGTATTGAGGTGAAAATTGAAATTCCGTAATAATCGGACGATGATCACTGCCATAAGTATCTGTTTCAACTCGAGTTTTGCAAAGAGTTAAAGAGAATAAAAGAGGAGATGCAATGACAAGATCAACATTAATAGTAGAATGAGATAAGGGATGAACGAGAGTGCAAGAAGTTTTGTTGAGAATAATTAAGGGATATCCTTGATATCTTTGAGAAGCTTGGCATCTGAAATTGATATTGGTAGCATCTCCATTCATGATGATGAGCGTTGAGGTCTCTAACGATAAAGAATAGCTTAAATTTTTGAAATTGATTTATGAGGTCTGAGTAAAAGGACGAGGGGATGTTTTGATCTGAGTATCTATAGATATTAACAATAATAATGGAATCCTTAGGAAAAAGAAGTTTGATGAAGTTTGATTCTACAGACGGATGATAAAGAGAAGGAAGATTAATCGCTTCAAAATTTTCTTTGATTAGGATACAGACGCTTCTATCTCCAGATTGAGAAAAGTCTAATCTAATGAGGCTATGAAGCCTCGAATGTTAAAGATGTTGTCGGGTTTGAGCAGAGATTCCTGCAAACAAATGATGTTTGAAAAATGGATTGGAGAGAGGCCAGATTATATCTAGCCCTTGTAATTCCACTGTAATAGTTTAAGGTCTTTAGAAAAGTTCCTAGAGTCGCTGCGGGGATATTTGTTATAGTAAGGAAGTTCCGAAGTTATCGGAGAGGGGGAACGTAAGAAAAATTTTGAGAGTGATGTAGATCCGAAAATTGTCTTCTTGGACAGGCATGGGAGGAGAAATGTGGTTAGATGAGAAGTTAACAGAGAAGTTATTATAATGACGAACATTATAGATAAAATTTGAAGACATATTGGAATGATGATTGTTGGAAAAATAGAAGGAGGGGGCTGAGAGATGGCATTTGAGATGAGTGAAAGGATAGTGCTAATAATTTTACCTGCGTCATTCGTGCATTTGCAAAAAATTAATGAGTTCAGTAATTAAGTGAAAAGTATTATTAAAGGAAAAAGTTCGCCGAAGGGGAGGAGTTGCTAGAAAAAGGGGGAGTGTTCTGGAGGAAAATTCCGTTGCTGAAGAATTGCGAGGACCTACCGTTCGCTCAAAAAGCGTTGTGTTGTGCTTCAATATCGAAACCGGGAGAGGGAAGTCAAGCTTCTGAGGTATTTGAAAAAGAAGATGTATTTAGTAAATTGTGTGAAGGGACACTTGTTCGAAAAATTACTATGTAGGCTTGAGTTCCTTAGGGCAGAATTCGTTTGGGAGTATATTTAACTGACATTTCGACATTTTGAAAATATGCATGTCATATTAATTATCCTAGTTTAGGCGAGAATTACAAGTCTATTCATTAAGAAAAAGCTATTTTTTGCTTTCAGACCAACAATACTCATATTTTTATCACCGTTTGATCATATTCGTGTGCAAAACCTAACTTCAGCGCCATCTCATTACTACTTCATAAAAAATAAATTTTATTAAATAAAATATTTTTTTATATATATGCACTTTATAGATCTGTATTATTTCTTAAGTATTAGGTGTACAACTTTGCTTCCGCCGTTTTCCTATAGATGGCTTTAGCGATAAGTGATGGTCGAAATAAATAGATCATAGACGTCATACAATAAACTTGGGCATCTGTCAACATAACCCCATAGAAACATTAGTCGATTTATGTCTGCATCATAAAGTTATTCTCGATTGAAAATGTCAGTTTACGAGCCAAATTCTCGTCATTTGCGGGAGGTTTTAATTTTTTGCTTCAATATGAAGAAATCTGCGGCTGAGGCTCATCGAATGCTCTCAAATACTTATGGTGAGGCCGCTATTAGTGAAAGAACGTGTCGTGAGTGGTTTCAACGCTTCAAGAACGGTGATTTTGACGTCCAAGGTCATGCTCTGTATTTGGTGGGACCAGCTCGGCAGTGTATTATGAACTTAAAACCAACTGAAACAATCACAGGCGATCGATATCGAACGCAATTGATGCGTTTGAGCCGAGCATTGAAAGACAAACGGCCGCAATACAACGAGAAACACGATAAAGTGATTTTGCAACATGACAATGCTCGACCCCATGTTGCGAAAGTGATCAAGACATACTTGGAAACGTTGAAATGGGAAGTCCTACTCCATCCGCCGTATTCTCCAGACGTTGCTCCCTCTGACTATCACTTGTTTCGATCAATGGCACACGGCATGACCAGCACTTCCGGTCTTATGAAGAAGTAAAAAATTGGATCGATTCGTGGATAGCCTCAAAAGATAACCAGTTTTTTCGACGCGGGATTCGTACGCTATCCGAAAGATGGAAGAAAGTAGTGCCCAGCGATGGACAATATTTTGAATCATAAATATATAACCAGTTTTTTACAATAAAGCCTCGCATTTCGGAAAAAAAACGGCGGAAGCAAAGTTGTACACCTAATATATTTAAATTTTAATTCATTAAAAAACTTCACAAAAAATATCTTTAATACCTTCGGTTCTCAAACGTAAACGCCTTAAAAAATATTTCTTTCAATAAATGTGAATTTTTATATGGAAATTATGCTTATATCTTTTTCTACAATAGATAATCATACACCCATAACCGTAACAAAAAAAATTAAAATTTAAACGGTTATGATTACCGTTGTTGATAAAAGAGCTGAAATCGCTTGGATTTCGGATTTTTCCGATTTAGAATCAAAAAAGACCGAAATCGTTATCCAGTAAAAGGATCGAAATCGGAACCGAAATCAAAATTTGGATACTGCTTCTGATCATGATTGAACGGAAATTTTATTTCGGTCCGAGTCCCTGGTTTAGTTAGAGTTGGGCGTTCTAACGAAACGATATGAATTTACAACCTTCCACGCGAAATGAGAGTCACCTTAAATAAAAAAATGCGCAATATTTCGCTGTGACATATTTCCTAATCTTAATTAGTCGTCAACTTTAACACTTAATATCTTGGCTCATAAGGCAGAGCAATGCTTTTTTTTCCAGATTCTTTCATTTCATGCAAAAACACGTTGAATAAGCCTAATTTTATTGATTTTTGAGGTGTGCATGCTAAACACTGTATAATTAACTTAAAGATCATAAGATTGCAAAGAAAAAAACAAATTGTATATATCAAAATGTATATTGCAAAGTAAAAAGTTATTATAAAATTAA
This sequence comes from Atta colombica, assembly GCF_001594045.1. Classification (NCBI taxonomy): domain Eukaryota; kingdom Metazoa; phylum Arthropoda; class Insecta; order Hymenoptera; family Formicidae; genus Atta; species Atta colombica. The sequence goes on from NW_017259392.1 coordinate 701,145, forward strand.
AAATTAGAATATTAGAAAAACGGTTAAAATTATATATTGAACAGTCAAAATATGAAATAAAAAGTATCGATAATTAGTAGTGACCTATTTGAGAACAATATTTAATAAACGACAAATTGAGATATCCTGATAACTTGATGAATTCAGACCTCTTTAAAAGATAACTCGAATGTGATACTGTATGATAGTTAAGACAAGTAAGAGGAATTGTGATAGGGAAAGAATGAAAGGAGGGAATATCTAAAAAGGTATTAGGAAGGGGAAAGCAACTCGAATATAAATAGATATATGTCGGATGAGGATTCTGTATCTGTTTGTTTATTCAAACCTTATGCTTGTCTTTTTATATGCACCATTTCCGATATTAACCTTTTATTGAAAGATGATTCAGTATCTAATATTTTAACTTTTTCCCAATCAAAATTATGATTAAATTTCATACGATAATCTGAAATAATCGAAGGAGAACCCGGTTTTTTATTGATATCAGAAGAGTGCCCATACACTCTTGTATATAAGCGTTTTTTTATTTGGCCGACATAATTCGCGTCACAAGACATTCGCGTCCAGACATGAGATTTTATAAACAATATCCTGGTGTGCTAAGGAATCTAAGTGATCTTATTACTTTAATAAATTTATTTAAAATATTAAGAATCGTAAAAGCTGTTTTTAATATTTGATGTCACTGGTAAAAAGCTTTCAGAAACTGATCTTATATACAGAACTATAAAATATTTATTTTTAATTTTATATTTATTAGTGATAATGTTGGAATTGTGAAAGTGGAATTTAAATCTCATTCTAATTGCTACAAAAATAAAAAGAAGCGGATAATCATTATCTAACAAAAGCCTTCACTAAGTTTTTTTGGTAACGAAGATGAGAAAAAAGAAGTATTTTGTCCACTACACCAAAAACTATTCCTCTCTTATGACAAATAGGATGATATGAATGGAAATTTAAAAATCTTGCCGAAAATGAAGGTTTGTGATACTGGTCAAAGATAATTTTGTTATTGTCTAAAATTAATCTGACATCCAAAAAACTAATGATATTGTTATTGCCAACCTCCATAGTAAATTGCAACCGTGAATGTAAAGACCTTGCTGCAAATTCCCATGAGTTTTTTTATGTTCCTATAAAGGACTATAAGATTCTGTAGGAGTTTGTGTAGTTATCTATAGGATTTGCAGCATGCATAGGTATACATAGGACATTCATAGGAATGCAAATAGGATAATAGAAGTACTCATAGGAGTGTGGATAGATGCCCCATGAGAAAAGATCTATAGGATACCAGTTTGACGTACAATAACATGTAGGTGTACATAAGACAAAGAAGAGGTGACTCCTCCCTCATGGAGACTGAAAATGCCTATAGGATGACGTATGCATATCTCCTCTGTCCTATGTGTACTTACATGTTCCTATATGTTAAAGTATAGTATCCTATTGGTAATTAATCCCCATGAAGCATCTCTTTCGCATTCTTATGGATACCTATATCAACTTGAGAGAATAACTCCTAGAAACTGAAAGTCACGATAATAAATGTGGTACGTTCCACATCGAGTAAAAAAAAATTCTGATTGCCATAAAGAAAATATATACTCATGTTGATTTTTTTGTCATCAAATACATTTTGTTTACGTTTCACGTGACTTTCAGTTTTGGAATTATGGAAAAATTATCTTAGATTATCTTTTTATGTGGAATTACAATCGATTACCATTATAGCATTTTGTGTACATACTCTAATATATAAATATTATAGGAACTATATAGGATATCAAAATATTTGAAACTATTTTTATGTGTAGATAGAGCGGATTAAACTGAACCAGAAGAATCATTTTACAATTTTTGCAATTATTATCCAATGAGCAGAATGTCTAAAATCAACGCATTAGACAACTTTAAGATATTTTTAAGAGTTCTTTGAAAAACATCTTTAAAATAGATCATAAAGAATTCTGAAAAATATCTTAAAGTTGTTTTATGCGTCGATTTTGTCCTTATTTAGAAACTATTGTGAAAATTACAAAATAATATATAGTAGGACTTTTCAACTCAGTTTAATCTACTTTATCTGCACACAAAAATAATTCCAAATATAGGACATCCTGTATATTTAGGATTGCAACATGCATATCATTCTTTTTCCCATGCGATCTAGGAGCTTCTTTTTGTGGAATGGATGTCATAGATTCCTATGTAAAATCTTATAGAAAAATTTCTTATGTCATTCTATATATACATGCTGTGTAAATCTTATAAGTACCTATTGTAAGAAATTTAAAGGAAATAGGTACAACAGAGAAGCTATCATCAGGACTGTGTGGCTTAGTGGCAGGACGGAATTCTACCAATTCGAAAGAGAGACCAGGCTTGGATTCAAGACGAGGAACGTCCTGATATTTTTCTCTGTTATTAATTGTTATTAATTGTTTACACTATATATATTTTTCTCTGTTATTAATTGTTATTAATTGTTTACACTATACAAGTTCCTACAGAGGCTATGTTCCAAAATTTACTGTTAATATTGAAAATGTATAGTGCACATAACGAAAACTATAGATTTTTAATACTGGCAGTAAATTTTGGAACACAGAATCTTATAGTCCTCTACAGGAACTCATGAAAAAACTCATGGAAGTTTACAGCAAGATAGGAGTTTCCTCTCATGAAGATCCCCATGGTAAATTACCCGTGATAAATTCGACTGGTACCATTTATTACGGGTACCAGGGTTAGAAAATCTATAAGAAAATTTTCCATAGGAATTTGCGGGGCGTATATCAATGTTCGGCACCGATAAGGACTATAATGAATGTCAGGCGGCAGTCTGTTGAATCGAGTGATAAACGCGCTTTTTTTCGAATTACATATCTCGGTTCGAATTACATATCTACCAGTTTTGTGTCTCGGGCATCCGACTTACGAAGCGATTAGTCAGAGAGTGATACGGTCATAAATCCACGTGGACGTGTCGAGAACACGACATTGCGTATTCTCGGAACAACAATCTCACTGATGACGCGCGGCAACAACGATCTCACTGATGAGACACGCGGCAGAGAAAGTATTCGATAAAGCACTAGGACGCGTCATCGCGAGAGATTCGGCTCAGAGAGAGCCGCCGCTGTTGCCGTATGAGCAGTGATGAAAGCCAAGACCAAAATCGGCATCAAACCGAAGAAGAAGAAGAAGAGAAAAAGAGCAATGAAAAAACGGATGTCAATGATGAAACGAGGCGATGTGTTTCTGCCAATGTTGGGTGCGCTCAGGTCTTTGATTGGCGGAGCGGCCAGCGTGGCGAAATTGGTAAACGATAGCAAAGCCACGCGACGTCAGCTCGAGGAGCTGTAACGTCACGATCGCGCGATGGAACAGGGCCGCGGACTATATCTCGCCCCGCACAAATATGGACGCGGATTGTATCTTAGCCCCTACAAATAGGATAGGACGAAGAACAAAAAAACGCCAAAGAGACGATAAAAATACCCTCGGGGTGGGTCATTTAAAATTTGGAATTTAATTTGGCTCTAAAAAAAACGCATTTATTATATATATTTTTCAAAGTTTATGGCTTTATTGGAAAGGTAGTACATTGCTATTAAACATGAAATACAATTTCATTCAAATGACTTCTACGGCTGGCTGCACAATATCTCATTCTATCAACCCAATTTTTCAGTACATTTTCCACTGTATGGGCGCGTATTTATCATCGATGGCAACTTTGATTTCATTTTAATTCTTGTTTTCTCTGAATTCTCTGAATCGTTTCTGGCTGGTTAGCGTAATTCTCATTCTTGACGGTTCCCCATAAAAAATAGTCCAGCGAAGTCAAATCGCAGCTGCGAGACGGCCAACAGCATCAGCATTTCGGCTGATTATGCGATTTTCGAAGACAGTATGCAAAAGATCGATTGTAGTGTTGGCTGTATGGTAAGGTGCGCCGTTCTGTTGAAACCAAATGTCGTCTGTGTCCTCCTCTTCAAATTTGGGAAGCAAGAATTCGTTTAGCATGGCGCGGTAGCGCTCGCCATTGATAGTGGCAGCTCCTTGCTCATTTTCGAAGAAAAATGGCTTAATGATGCCGCCGGACCAAAAACCACACCAAAGTCACTCGTTGTGAATGCATCGACTTCTCCATGACGACGTGTGGATTCTCTGACCCCCAAATACAACAATTCTGCTTGTTCACATAGCCACTGAGGTGAAAATGAGCTTCGTTAGAAAAGATGATTTTTCGATAAAAATGCTCATCTTCAACCAAGCGTTGTTCAGCCCATTGGACGAAAACGCATCGGATGGTCATGCGGCTTCAAATCTTGCACTAATTGAACTTTGTACAGCTTCATACCGAGGTCTTTATTTAAAATTCTTCTCAAAGAAGTGCGTGAAATGTTCAAGTTTTGAGAACGAGTTGATGTTGATGATTATTCAAACACACTCTGAGCAATAGCAGCAATGTTTTCGGTTGACCTTACTGGACGAGCACGTGAACGAGTTGCTTTATTCAATAAGGATCCAGTTTGCCGAATTCGCTTCACAAATTGATCCACAAACTGCGTTGAAGGCATTTCTTTTCCAAATTTTCCATGTAAATTTCTTACAGTTTGGATTGAAGACTCATCACTTTGGAAGTAAGTTTTCAATATTTTCCAATTTTGTTAGCGTATAGCGACCCATTTCGTAAATGTCAAACAAAAAATTAAATTTCTGATACGTCTTAAATGTTATTACGCCTTTCCAACTCAAAATAACCGGTAGTTGAAATTCCAAACGCTAGATGGCACCTTGTACCAATGTGCAATTGGACATATTCGCGAGACGTACGCGCGTACTGTACTTTAGAGGTGTTTTCATGTGTAATGACGTTATCGACAAGCGTTAAAACGAAAATGGAAACGTGAATGAACGATGCGACGGAATCCGGTATTCACGGGGAAGCGTACGTGAAAAGGAACAACTGCGTCGTGACAGTTTCGATAATCTTCGACCACCCAAGGAAGTGATGCGATATTTCGGAAATGGTGTTACGATGATAGACTACAACCGTTCTAGCAGTATGATCAGAGTTTTTGCGGACAGATGTGTTTGCGATTTCTACGTCGATGCGCGTGAATTTACGAAGCTTGACGAAGTGCTGTGAAATCTCAGTATTGGTTAAATGCTTTTTCCGCCATGTCGTTGACACTGAGCGAGAAGAGCAGCATCCTCGCAGCGAACTATTTCCCTGCCATAGATTTAAGTGACGGCAATTACGAGCTCGGCCTGATTTTTGAGACTTATCACACAATACTGAACGTAAACGAATTTTATTTCAGCAAAGATGACAGAAATTACAATTCCCGAGGTTCGTATGAAGTGCGGAACATAAATGAATTTTTAAAACGTGCGATTATGGAAACGTTTGCGTCGCGACGCGCTTGAAACGTAGTGCGAGGTGACAGTAGCAAGCATTAATATCGATGATGACAACGATGGCGAGGGTGGAGAATACGATAACGCGCAAGCTACAACACGATGAGATGCGAGATTAGATGTGCCTACAGAATAAACTTTGGCAAGCCTATCAGCATTGGATCGCTGATGGAATTCTGATCAAAGCGTATACTCAGTATATAGTGACCACAAAAATGGCACGAATCAGACGTCGATCAACATCAATGAACGTAAACATTATCCACGTAGAGTGTAATGTGACCAAGGGTGCAGCAATAGTAAAGCTGCACACACGATACATGAATTTTCGCCGAGTGTGCCGCCGGGATATAAGATATTGGAAAGGCCCACGCAGATCATTTACTTGCCGATTATTGCACGTAGCATTATAGATCCAACGATACGCATCATCGACCAGAATGGACGACTGTTCGAATTTCGCGGAAAGGAGATTACCATCAGATTGTATGTGCGATAGCGATAGCGATAACGTGACATGCTCGTATTGAATGAAGCGGAGAGTACACAGAGAGATAACGAATTCTTTATAAGGCCGATGATATCGCCGCTCGATAACATTCGCTCATCTAACTGCATCAGCAAGAAGAAACTCAGCGCTCGAACTCAGAACTCGAACGTTAAATTTTTACAATCTTTGGGATTCGCAGTGCGCAACTTTTGAGTGATATCTTGAATATCAATGAGCCGATCTTTGACGATCGCATCATTAAGATTGAGACTCACACGTACAATCCATTCGCTAATACAACGTTTGAGTATAGCGACGAGATAAGAATACCGAACCCATACAGTAACAGGATTTATACACGTCGCCGTGCGAAAGTTTTCTCTACATCGAAGGAAGATTGACGGTGAAAAAAAAACGATGCTAACGATGTTTGTAAATAATTGCTGTTCATGTATGAAATTCGATATGAACTCAACGGTGTAGAGATGGCCATAACAGAAACGTGGGCATAATTAGTACGTTTAAGAATTACATGACGTACGAAACTTTTGATTGCCTTAAACGCCGGATGGAATTCTAAATCTGACATGGAGGAAGAACACTTTAATTTTTGCGTGCCGTTCAGTATGCTGTTGGACTTCTGCGAAGATTACAAAGCTTGATCAGCAACGCTCGCCACGAATTGATTTTGATACGAGTACGCAATGATTACAATTGCTTGATGTCTGAAGTTGAATTATTTACAGTACAATGGCGGATGCCTCTTGCGTTAAATGAAACCAATAAATTATCAATCTCAGATAACACTCAGATAACGATCGCTTTTTAATGCTGCGAGCATTAAAAAGCGATCGTTATCTGAGCATGAGTAGGATCTGTAAGCGAATATCTTCTGTTACAAAATACGACAAAGCATTCATGGGCCGTCAAAATGGCGATTCAGCTTGAGAAGCCGCGATATGTTATCTTTGCTCTGCAGATTTGAAAAAATATCATGTCATAAGATGTTTGCGTGTTCGACGATTTGTAATTTGAGTGAAACTTTATTTAAATTCAGTATTTTATCCATACGATGATTTAATCTGGATTTTGACAAAAAGAGACGCCATTCTGTTTGATATAGACGCACGTTATCGTAGAGCATATTATGGAACCAATTGCTCCGAAATATTACTCAACGTGTTCTCATTTACCGAGAAAGGGCCTTTTGTGATCATTGATTGCTCGCGACAAAACGAATTCGTCAAGAGTGCCATTGTAAACGTCCGCATAGAATTTGACTACAAGGAAAATATACTCAAATATAACAGCCTATTATCTCATCATATGACCGCGTGGCTCAGTATAATTCATTGACAAACGTAATGCGCAAGATCATGTAAATTGCAACATCAACATGTATTTAGAAATTTAAAGAGAAAGAAAAACTGGAAGTGCAGTCTCGAAAAATTGCTCGACATGGCCATACCGACGTTTATGGATCTACAAGGGGAGATTCATTGTTAATAAAAAATTTGTTGTGAAGGAAGTGGTGGTGTTGAAACAGAGGACTTCTCACGTATAAATTTTTACGAGTCCCGTGCCATGACAATTTTTGATAAGATAAGTCTTGCGCTTCCTGCTTGATTGCTTATCATCGTAGATTGCGATGGGAGAACGGGAAAATCCTATACAGCGAGGCGAAACGCTTAATTATGAAGGCTATTTGAAGATGATGTATACATCAAGGGAGAAATTAACGGAGAAATTAACATGACTGTGAAACTTGCTTTTGGACGATGAGCGAGAACGCATATACACCGAGACCTTAGATACAATTTACGAAGACATGTAATCTTTATCTAATCTAGATATTATTAATACAATACTTACGATGCGGATAACATGTCAAGAATTGTGCGTTACAAAATGTATTAAAAATATATAACTGATGGTTGCAAAAGAATTTTTAAAATAAAAATACGTTAACGTACTTAAAGATTACGTGTTTCGCGAGTTTTCTCCGTATCCAGATCCATTCTCGGAATGTCGTTTCGTGAATCTTGCAGTTCATGTCACCAGGACGAAGAACAGTCTGACACTGAGCTGTTCCTCCAAGACGTTCCTTTTATATTACGCTACTTGTGGAGTGATGGGGGGAAGGAGAAGAAAACTGTGAGTGGGGGTGGAGGGTGGGGGGGGGGGGGATTGGTCGATCTTCAATAAACGAGGGAATGGTTTTTCATATTTTTTTTATGTTGTAGCCATTATCTCTATTTAGATTGTTAGATCGTTTTTGTATCTGGTTTGTCTATACTTTCTTAGAAAATATGATGTAATATTGATTATTGTGGTCGTTTTTTATCAAACAATATTTGATGTTCCGTTTCGATGATTTGATGTTATGTTCTGATAATGCTATCACTGCGTGGTATGTTTTAGTCCTATCACGTTGGTATTCTTTTATCCGTAGGTTGACCATTTTCCCTTCTCCTTTCAATGTATACTTGCCTGCAGGAAGATATTTTGTATATACTCTTGCGGAGCTGAATGGAGGTCTTTACTTTTTAGGATTTCTCAAGATTTGTCCTATCTTTTTGGATTTGAAGATAGTTCGAGTATTGTATTTAATATCCTGCCAATCCGATCTGTTGTTCTTTTGACATGTAAGAGAATGGATACGATCTTCTGGTTGTGTGTCAGAGATCGTTGTTTTGTTTGCATGTTTATTGATTTTGATCATGTCTTTTTTGTGTCCGTTTTTTTGTAAGGCTAGTTTTAAGTAATTCTGTTTGTAGAGATGTTCTTTGTTCAGAAATGGTGAAAACTCTATGTACAAGTGAGTTGATAGTTGATTGTTTTTGTACTGGATGGTGCAATTCGGCATGTAGATATCTATCTGTGTATGTTTTTCTGTACACTTGATAGCCTAAGGTACTGTCAGTTTTCTTAAAAACAATAACATCTAGGAAAGGGAGTTTTCCGTTTTTCTCTATATTTATAGTGAAGTGGATATTTGGATGTTGACTGTTGAGGAAAATAAGAAATTTACGGAGTTCGGCTTTGCCGTGTTTCCACGTATCATAAATACCAGGTGTACAAGTATGAAATGACGATTTGAGTAACAGATGGCGCACTAATGCAGTGTGAAGTACAAAGATTTAACATTATACGCCATTTTATTGTACCATCAACAAGTGTCAAACGCGCAAAGTGATTTGATTGAAAAGTGTTTGCATAGTATTGTGTTGCTGTCTTTAATATGACGAAATTTGTACCAAATAAGGAGCATTCGAAGACAGCATTAATTTTTTGTTTTCATTTAAAGAAAACTATTGCGGAATCATATCGACTACTTGGAGAAGCTTATGGTGAACATGCTCTATCGCAAAAAACGTGTGAACGATGGTTTCAATGTTTCAAAATTGGAGATTTCGATGTTGCAGACAAGGAACACGGAAAACCGCCCAAAAAATACGAAGACATGGAATTGCAAGCATTGCTGGATGAAGACGATTCACAAATACAAAAACAACTCTCAGAGCAATTGAGCATTAATCAACAAGCTGTTTCCAATCACCTACGAGAGATGGGAAAGATTCAAAAAGTCGGCAGATGGGTGCCACATGAATTGAACGAGAGACAGATGGAGAGGCGCAAAAACACATGTGAAATTTTGCTCGAACGATAAAGAAGAAAGTCATTCTTGCATCGTTACTGGGAATGAAAAGTGGATTTTTTTTTAGAATCCCAAGCGCAAAAAATCATGGGTAGACCCAGGCGCACCATCTACATCGCAAGACCGAATCGCTTTGGCAGGAAGACGATGCTCTGTGTTTGGTGGGACAGAAGGGTGTGGTCTATTATGAGCTATTGAAGCCTGGCGAAACGGTTAATACACTCAACAACAATTGATTGATTTGAACCGTTCGCTGCTTAAAAAATGACCAGAATATCAAAAGAGGCAACACAAGGTTTTTTTCTCCATGACAATGCTCCATCACATACGGCAAAACCAGTTTGAGACACGTTGGAAGCACTCAGTTGGGAAGTTCTACCCCATGCGGCTTACTCATCAGACTTGGCTCTTTCTGATTACCACTTGTTTGCATCGATCACGCACTTGCTGAGCAGCGCTTTGGTTCATACGAAGATGTGAAAAAATGGCTCGATGAATGATTCGCGGCAAAAGGGGAAGATTTTTACTGGTGTGGTATTCACAAATTGCCCGAAAGATGGAAAAAATATGTAACTAGCAATGGAGCATACTTTGAATAAATCTCTTTTTATCATTCTTCCAAATTGTTTTTTTTGGGAAAAAAATCGTCATTTCATACTTGTAGACCTGGTATATTATTTACGTAATCAAACTTACGGAATCAAACTTCTGATTTTTTGGGTGTTTGTTCTGAGGTCCTCTTTTTCAAAATGCTTCCTAAAGATGTTGCGATTACAAGAGAAATAGGAGAGCTCATTCGCTCCTGAAGTTTGTTCTTAATTGGTTATTATAGGAGTAGTAAGTGTAGTAGTTGTTAAATAGTGCTCTATTAACAGGATGAAGTCTTCTTCAACAAAGAAACAACAGATCGGATTGATAGGATATTAAACAAACACAATATCCGAACTATCTTCAAAAAGATGAGACAAATCTTAAGAAATCCTAAAGATCAAAGACCTCCACTCAGTTCCGCAGGAGTATACAAAATACCTTGTTCCTGCAAGTATACATTGGAGAAACCGGGAGAATGGTCAATCTACGAATAAAAGAACATGATGTCAGGCTAAAACACGTTATGCAGTTAGCATTATCAGAATACAACATCGAAATAGGACATCAAATATTGTTTGATAAAACGATTACAATATTATATCGTACTTTCCAAGAAAATATAGAAAAGTCATAGAGATACAAAAACGCTCTAACAATCTAAATAGAGATAGGCTACAATAAAATATGGAAAATCATTCTTCCGGTTATTGAAAACCGACCAATTTCTCCTACCTCTCCTTCCCACCTACAATTCTCTTCTTTCCCCTCCTCCATCATTCCAACAAGCGGAATATAAAAAGAACGGTCCGGAGGAATAGCTCAGTATCAGACTCTATTACTCGTCCTGATGAAGTGGACTGCACGCAATGTTGGCATTTCAAGAATGAATCTGGATACGGAGAAAATCCGCAAAACACATAATCTTTATATAGAAAGTACCTGTGGAAGCCTCAAAAATACGTTAATGTATTTATTATGTATTTCTTTTCTTTTCTTTTATAATATATGAATGTATTTACGTATAAATATATGTACAGGATCAAAATCCGGACAAATTGAACAATTTCTTTAAACAAAATGTTTTTAATGAAAAATTAAATATTACAAAAAATTCTTTTACGTGACACTTGGGGGATTCCTGTAGAGCATAATTATTCGATCCCCCATTAGCTTGAATGACGGCCTCTATTCTCGCTCTGAAGCATTCGTACGCATGCTATAATGTAGCGTTGTCCATGCTGACGAATGCTGCCTCAATAGCGATTCTTAATGTCATATTGGGATGCCGAGACTTGTTTGTGACCCTTTCAACTATGTTCCATACGTAATAGTCCAAGGTATTTAAATCTGAGCTGTTGGGAGAGTAGAATGGGAGCCGAGGCGAGCAACCTTGTCGTGGCAGCCTCAGAGAACATCTATCTTTAATATGTACGATTTGTATCGAAGGTTCTCCTCAGCTATTCGACGCATTATTGGCTCGCTTACATCAACAATCGATGCTAATTTTCGCAACGATTGCCCTGAGTTATACGAAATCAGCGCTTAAGCCCTTTCAACGACTGCGGGAGTCCTCGCGGTGCTTTCGAGTGATTTCCTCCCTGGCATACTGGAACCTTCGTTGGACTATTCTAAAGCCATATATTTCCCCACAACGTCAAACGGTTGATTTCGGGTATCCAAAGAACCGAATTATTTCCGTTGCTGAGCGCGAAGGCCTTCAATGATCGCGACTCTTCGATTATATACCTCCGCACGTAGTTTCAACATCGCGGCCATTTTGAGAATATGACTGTTTACTAGAAGCATCAGGCTTTCTCGAACGCCAACAACAATCTCTGGCGGAGGCACAATATAGTGGAAAATTTAAATTGAAATTTGTCCAGATTTTAATGACACATCCTGTACATACAAAATAAAAATCTATTTGAACAGGATTCTTTTTTTTTGTATTTCAGACTATTTGTAATAAATTTAACGTGCAATATAGAGATTTTTTATTTAAGCCCTACTTTTATGCATCTAACTTACTGAAATATCATATTGCTGTGCATAGCGCATCGCTTGAGTAGTTGATAAGCTAAAGTATTCCTTTCGAGTGGCTTATCATTCTGCATCCCACGAATGCTTGCCTTGTTGTCAATCGAGATAATGTTGCGCTCTAGAATTGCCAACTGACAACAAGCGACCGTGATCAAGCCCGTCATCAGTGTATCCATCGCCACGTTATGAAAGCAAGCAATTATAATAGCGATACCCTGATGTGCCGCGGTAATCTCGAAAGCTGGCGTTGCTGTCGTATTATAAGGGTACCATCCCTCCATGGGTAGTTGGCGTGAACGACCAGCGACGAAATCAGCGATTGGAGTAAAACCCCAACAAAACACCGCAATTCCGCCGAAGCTTTGATAAATCGCATGATGAAAGATGCCCTTCCACGTGTAGTTTATAAGTAAATCTTCATATTCTTTGTCATAGCGACTAAATGCAGCACTATCGGCTGTGTCCAGGAGTGTCTGGATTCGCGCCTGACGACGAAGAAGAACGGCCACCTAGAAATATCGATCTCTCTTTCACTTTTGATTTATACAATATTTTTCAAGATTTAAATCTATTTAAAGTATCTGTCTAGCCCAGAAAAATTAAATATTTTAGAAACAAAATTGCCATAAAAATATTGTTTGCAGGAAGTTTGTTCGAAATGATTTATATTAAAAGTTCTGACCGCCAATGAACTTGAAAAACTTTTCAACTTCAAACAACTAATCAAAAATGCCAGTTTTTTAAATATTTCAGAAAATACTCATTTTATTTAAATAAAAATCATTATGAAAAAGAAAGCTAAAATTACAAATTTCGTTTTTGTGAAAGTATGGATTAATATTTTCCGTGAATAGAATTTTTTGGAAAATGTATTTTTGATCATTTCTCTCGAGAATAAAGCGATATTTCACATCACGATATTTTTTTTCGTAAATACCTCGGATCTGGTCACTTTTACGTACAAAATACTTCAAATAAAAATTGAAGATTACTGAATTTTCTACAAAATAATTTTTTATCCTTGTACGACTAATAGTTGCCGAGATACGATTTAAAGAATATTTTTCTTTATTTTTTAACAAAACTTTTTTTTTAAAGTTTCATGTAAATATCTCGAATTTTCTCGGCTACGTAAAGAGTATTTATTATCAAATCAAAAGATTTTTAAATTTCTTACAAAATCATTTTTTATTGAATCTCATTAACCTCATACCTCGTACAATAAATAATTACCAAGATATAAATAAGTTTTCTGAAATTGTAGTATATTTTAATAAATAACTTGCTTGTAACTTATTGTATGTGAAAAATGTACATAAACAGTTAACTCTTATGAAATTAGCTTGAAAATACTTTTTTAAAATAAATTAAACAATATAATGTAAAGCTATGAACCATTCAGGATATTATGTGAAGATAACAATATTATTATATAAACACGAGTCGTGAATAGATTGTTAGAAAACGCAGGATTCACGACAAGCGAGCATCCATGCGAATAGCGTTATCGAGTCTCAGAATAAGAAGAGAGCTAATGGAGAGAGCTAACGGAAGAACTGAAAGAGAGGAATTGCCGGTGAGAAGCGCAGAAATTCTGTAAGGCCGCCTCGACAATGTGATCCTCGACAATGTGATCTCGAGCGAATAGCACGTGCCGAATTCGAGCCGAAAGGCTGCTGTCCACAGGGGGCTACTGCGAGCGAATTAAGCTTTTCGCTTGCCGTTCGCTAGAATCACATAGATTTTTTTTTTCAATTCGCATAAAGCTTGTTACCCTCTCGCCACAGCGAAGTCGCCGCGTCTCGTTAGTGTATATTAACTCACCATCTTACATTGTACACCGCCGTTTGAGTTGCACTTCGTGTTGAGTAAAGAAATTATTGTATGACATCTGGCAGAAAGTCGCGATTGTTACTGTAAACTTTGATCGACTGAAGTATTTAGGATAACTCTTGCGATAATCGTCTGTTTACGTTTCTCATATTACTTTGTGCTACGCGATTCGATAACTTCCGCTTACAACGAGCACATATTGCCGAGACGAGTTATTGTCACTATGGTAAATTGCGTACTTGAATAGAATCGTGTTTTTTATCAATATTAAATATATATTTTTCATTCTTTTATTATTAAAAGGAAGTAATTCTTATTTATTTTCTTGCCTTCCGATTTACTCTGAATCACCCACCATGCTGTGCATGTGGGATTGAGCAGTCCGTTGTCATTCGTCGCATTAAAGAAAAATTGAGAATAATTAGTCAAGATTTAGAGAAATCACAAAAAGCGGCACGTTCACTCGTGCCTGGTGCCCAACTCAAATTAATAGAGAATTCGCGATAATTAAGTGAGCCACCGACTTAGAGTATCAGAGTAAAATCATTGGCTGTCGAATTGCGATCACAGAAAAGCAACAAAATTGTGCCGTCAGTCGAGACTGCAACTTATATTGAATAAATGTGCATATAGCGAAGAAAAGAAACTGAAGTCATTTCAAATGATTTGAACTTTTTGTAAACTCATCTAATTTTGAGTGGTATTCATTGTTCTGTCCATAATGAACATCCGGTAAAAATTCACGCTACACATGAAGCAATGTATTGTCTAATATCAGTAAATTAAAAAAAAATTTTTAATTGTGTGATGATAATTACCTTTAAATGGTTTCACAGACAATTAAAATTATCTTTATTCTTAAGCAAGAAGCATTGTTAAAACCAAAACTCTGAACAATTATCACATCAGTAAAAAGTTTAAAAGTGTAATGATTCGTTCGAGCAAATTCTAGAACTCAACTTCCGTTATTTTGTGATATGTCTTGTCACGCAAAGACCTTCAACTATTGCTATATAAATTTGAACTAATAACCCGAGCACGTCACACAGCAACCAACTAAAGAGAACATCATTGTAGAGGGAGAATTTAGTGAAATAGGAAAAGGGATAATAAGATCTTTAGGAAGAAAAAAATGATTATATGATAGGAGAATATATTTCAAGCAGAGATTCAGTGTCACTCTGTTTATTTAACCCGTTTCTCTGTCTTTTTATAAAAATCATCTCGGAAGTCATTCTTTTATTATAGCAAGGTTTACTGTCTAAAATCTTAATATTGTTCCAATCGAAATTATGATTAAGTAATATCCGATGATATGATCGACAGTGAACCTGACTTTTTATTAATATCAGACATAAACTTTTCTATAATCGCAATTCTCGTTTTTAATTGCCTTTTGGTTGGACTAATGTACGACGCGTCATAATCATTGCAAGAAATTCTGTATAACATCGTGCTGTTGTCTCCAATGCTGGTTGTAATGTAATTTTTAAGCGTATTCGGAATCGTAAATTTTAGTTTTAAGTTCACGCTTTTTGCAACATTAGATAATGATTCTGAGATGGTTCTTACAAAAGATATAGTGAAATATCTATTGTTCTCTTTTTGTTGAATATGCTGACAATTTCTATTACAATTCAAATGAAATTTAATTCTATTATAGTTTGAGTAGAAAAAAATAAAAGGTAGAGGATATTCATTTTTTAAGCAAAATTTACAAAAATCACGTAATTTAAAAAATGATTTGAAACAATCCATTGATTTACTTATCCTAGTTACATGATTTTGATATGTAATTTTGTGTTTTTTAGTAAGGATAACAAAAATTTTCACAATGACATCACAATAGGTTCACAAATAAATTGTGATATGTGTGTCATGAGATTATTAAAAGGTCACAATGGCATCACATATTATTATCTATATATGTTATATAGCAGTTATTATATAGCAGTCTCACAGGTAATTTTTATCACAGTTTTATAATTATGGCATAACGATATCATAGCAATATCACTTGTGACAATAATTGTAGATAATTAATTATAATTAATTATAATTAAATAATTATAATTAAAATTAAGATAATTATAGAATCCAATCGAAATCACATTTTGATCTCAAGCCACCAAACAAAAATGAATATTCGGTTGTCATTCAATTTTGACCGAAAACGAAACCGAAATCAAAACTTAGGTAAATCTTACTAAAAAAAAAGAGATAGAGAGAGAGAGGAAAGCTAACAGAGTTATATTTTTTCAGCCGAAGTCGACATTTTTTAATTAATTTTACAGAGATCGTATAATTTTCAGAAATTATGACAAATATGGTATGTACTTTATAAAAAAACAAGATTTTATTGAAACATAATAATGTAATATTACATCTTCAACTTTTTAAATAAATCAAATCACAGTTACTATTAGGATCACATCAAAGTTTGTATTAAATTGTCTTAAGTTTAATTAACGAGTTAATAATTAAAATTGAAAAGTTGTTTTTTGAACGTTCAGCAGGGCGTTGCAATTTGTATAGTTTTGGTTTACCCACCGACATTTTTATCTTAATTCGGCCGAAATCAAAATCAAATTAAAATCCTGATTTTTTTACTGAAACTGATCGAAATCGAAACCGAAACTAAAATTTCGATCGGATTCTAGATAATTTTAAGATAATTGCAGTAACCTTTGAAGCATGGGTGCAATTCGTCATTAGCAAGGTCACAACTGCGGTGAGTTTTGACATATCTCCCCAATTCGTGAGAACATTCGCTATTTCGGCGGAGAGCAAGATACCCAGGATGAAAATGAAGCTACAGATGGTGTAAAGTAGATACGGTAACCGGAACTTGCCTGTGACTGGCGGCCACGTGCCCAGAAAGTAGACAATTGTTAGACTCAACCTCAGGTGAAAATTCGGTGCGATCGTTCCTCGTTCTATCATTATTTTTCTACCTGAAGCGAGTGTCATAAAAAACTCGATAATACTTTATGAAGATAAAGATTGTCTGATTTTTTTACAGTTCTTATGAGTACACAATTTCTCACTTCATTTTAATTTAACATGGTTAGTAAAACTCATTAAGTAATTTAATCACTAATTTAATTAGATTTGATAGATATTAAAATATAGATAATAATCACTTGCATTTAAATTATAAAATTATGTAGTTTACAAATTAATTAAAAGCAATAAATTTTTGTAAATAAAATGCTTGTAATTTATAATGTTTATATTAGAAACGTCGAATTTTCCTTTGAAGAGATATAAGAATCACCTATTTACGAAAATTTACGAAATTTATTTGTTATCGCTTAATGATTCACAGAGGCATACAATACAATATGCCATCTGAATGCTTCCTTTGAGTCGATTGCACGTTTGAGTCGCATAAGTTGAGGTGCTTTTGCAATACTAGATGGCCTCCTCTAATTCGAGAGAAATTCCGTAGATTCTCCAGAAATTATAGTATTACATAACACGGGCTTGTAATCAATCGAATCGCTCCGCTTTTCATCATATGCGCGAATTATTTATGAATCGCATGACTTATCAGGCTTGCTATTATACTCAATTACGAAAGCAATCAACATATAATTTATGTAGAAATAATTAATCATGCTAGACTATCACTTATTCCTTTTGTACAATTCTATAGAACGACGAAACAAAGGCAAATAGCATTTCCTCATGGTAATTCATTGCATGTTGTGATAGTAAACATTTTATTAATATAACGTTAGCTACTTCCATATCAATCTTCAAATCTTCCAAAAATTGAAAAAAAAACTTCTGATAAGCATATCTTCATAAGAATTGAATTATTTACAATAATTAAAGGCAAGTGAAGTTAAGCTATTTATTAATTAACAATTATTAATTTTTTACAAAATTATCAAATTGCAAATTTAATTTATAATACCATTTTCAAAAGATATTTTGTTGAAATTAAAAGTAAATACAACAATATGTTACAAGTGAACGCACTTGGATTTTCTCCAAAGTTTAAAATTAATTTTACCTAAATCTAGTAAATAATAAAGATAAAATAATTTTAGCAAAAAGATTTTTTTATAAGTCTATATAATTTTTCAGAATTTCTGTATAACTTTTTAGAAAATTTCTTAAGTTTTTTTAAATATAAATTACTTTTTGAAGTATTTTAAAAGATCAACATTTTTT
>NW_017259392.1:719477-730045 GCF_001594045.1 Atta colombica
AAAAACAATTTTTTTTTAGTCAGCTTCTCAGTTCAAAAGCTTCCATTTTATGTCAAACGAATACCTTTAAATTTTTATCAAAAAATATTAAGACTTAGAAGTCGCCAGTGAATGATTTTCAAAGTTTCGATTTTCCTCAATATACAATATTTATTATGATTTGATGCAAAAATAGCTTAATCCAAACTTTAAATGTACTGTATGTTTTTTTGGTCGCTGAACACAATGCAATATTTATTTAGTTCTACGATATACTACCTTGATCAAAAAGTTCCCGGAAATCATTCATTTCATCAAAATTCAAAATACAAGTTTTATTCATCAAAAGTGATATTGTCCCCTTCAAAGTCTACTCCCCATCGACTGCAACGCACTTATGCCAGTGCTTGATCCAGCTCTCGAAACATTTCTGGAACTCTATTGTGTTATAGCCATCAGAGCCGTCTTCGATTTTTCCATTACTTCCTTTTGGCTGTTAAAACGCGTTCCCCGTAATAGTTTTTTCATGCCACTCATAAACGGCTGTTTTCTTTAGAGTATCACTGCCGAAACAGTTTCCCAACATTTCTAAAGTTTTCACACCATTGAATCCATTTTTAACACAAAATTTAATACAATTACAAACTCGTTGTTGCAAATTCAACTCCATTTTTAAAACTGTAAAAAATCGAAAATACGTGCAGAGGTAGATGTACTCAAGACGGCGTAACTTAGAAATGTCAAGTTATGGTGATAAAATTTGGTGGGAATGTCAATGATAGGATGTGGCAATCTAACCAACAAAACAGAATTCAAATCAGCTGATTTAGAGCATCACCTGGTAATTCCGGGAACTTTTTGATCAAGATGGTATATCTTAAGAATTACAGTTCAATTAATTTGAAAAAATAACCAAATTTCGAGTTTAAGATCGATTTTGTCAAATTTTCAAACGTTCAAATGAATAGTTTCTTACTTTAAATTGTAGGTTTGTTTATCCAGAACAAGATCCAGTTGGAATTTTCCTGGGACCTCCTGCAGGGTTTCTGAAAATTGCATTTAACTGGATTATAAAACGTTTTTAAGGATAAAAAAAATTTGTTATGAGTTCTAAAGTATATCGCTTTTATGATTTTGACATCTTCAAATCAAATATTATACCTGAATTTGACGATAAAAACTCTTTATTAAAAAATGAAATAAGTACATAATACAAAAAAAAGTGAAAAAGATTTAATTAATTAAAATAAACTATATGTTATGTAGTATATAAAAAAATTTTTCTATCCTTCAAAACGTTTTACAATCCAGTTAAATGCAACTTTTAAAGGCTCTGTAGGAAAATTCCAACTGAATCTTGTTCTGAATAAACAGGTCTATAATTTGAGGGGAGTTTATGACATTTGAATGATTGAAACCTTGCGAAAATCAACTTTGAACTTTGAAATTTGGTTATTTTTTCATATTAATCAGTATTTCTTAAGGCATATATCGTAAAATTAAATGAGTTATTGCATATTCAGCGATCAAAAAAATATACAGTACTACATTTAAAATCCAAATTAAGCCATTTTTGCATATCAAACATGTATTAAAGAAAATCGAAACTTTGATTTAAAAATCGTTTACTAGCGAATCTTAATATTTTAAAATAAAAGTTTAGGAGTGTTCTTTTGGCCTGAAATGGAAGTTTTTGTGTTGAGATGCCGATCAAAAAAAAATTTTTTTTTCCTTGTTAGTCTAATATATATAGGGTGGTTCACTTAAATCGACCATTTGAAATATCTCGCTTATTTTTGATATAAAAAAATGTTTCAAATGAAAGTGAAAGGATTTCGAGGGAGATTTTGGTCATATTGGTTTTTTTTAGGTGGAGATATCAAAAAGATATGAAGATTAACTCATTCACTTTCACTTTTTAAAATGGAATTGTATGATTTTTTTTACATAATATGATTCCTCTAATTATTCTGCATATGAAAGTATTAAGATGATATCAAAAAACCAATAGTTGATGAGATATTTTACATTTTATTCTGGCACATATTGACATTAAATAACTCGTAAACTATTAACTTTTTGATAATTGTACCTTATATGTGCCAAAATAAAATATAAAATATCTCGTAAACTATTGATTTTTTTATATTACTAGCTTAATACTTTTATATGTATAATAATGGGAGGAATCATATTGTGTAAAAAAAATAATTTCATATAATTTCATTTAAAAAAGTGGAGATGATCTTCATATCTTTTTGATGCTTCCACCTAGAAAAAACAACATGAAAAAATACATCCTCTTCGAAACTATTTCATTTTCATTTGAAACATTTTTTTGTATTATCAAAAATAAGCAAAATATTCAAGATATTCGATTTAAGTAGACTACATTGTATATGCGGAGTGTATTTAAATATTTAAAAAATTTCTCATTCTATAATTTCCAAAGGAAACTTATAAAATCTAATAAATTTAAGATATGTTTACACAAATCTTCTATTAATTTCAAATATGAAAAATTCTTAAAAATGTTATAAGATATCATCTAAATCTTTTTTTCGCCAGGGAAAAGCTGGTTATTATAAGATACAAGGCTAATCGACGACATGATAAGCGCAGGCAAATGTCTAAACACTATTATATAAATCAGGGATGGCCAACAGACGCGAGCGCGCATTGGTGAAAATAAAAATTGGAGCATACATAGTCGAATATAAAGAAAGGATGAAATAGATGCATGAATGAAATTTTTAGGAGTCAAAAATTGGAATAATGAAATGTAAAAAATATTTACGCTTATAATTCTTTTATTTTTCTTTGTTTCAATTTTTACTTCTTAGAAACTTTAGTTATGCTTCTGTTTCTCTCCGTTTACTTACGCTTTGATTTTTATTTTCATTCGGGGCGCACAGGTTGCAGGCAATGTTTTGTGCGACTACAAAACATTTACGCGTGGCATGCGAAAATGTTTTGTAGTAGCACAAAAAAATTAAGCAGTAAATAAATCGACCAATCATCAGTAGTAGTGAACGTAAAGTCATTGCTTTAAGCATCTACAACGAGCTTTTGATGTAAAATTAAATTTTTAGTCTTAAGCCATAAGAAATGGAACAATCAATTACAGTCAATTAGTTTCTTCACTATGGATTGGTCAAGTTCTTATAGTTTAAGTTTTAAAGCTTAAGTTTTATACTTTAAACTCTCATTGTAAACGCCGCTTTATGTTTTATGTACCATAATCTTAAAGAAGAGTGCAGTCAAATATTAAAAATTTTGTACTAAATTATTTACTTTTAAAACAAATGTAAAACAGAACAAATGTAAATGAAATAAACTTTATTAAATAGAAAAAAAAATTTTTAATGCAAAAAAAGAAAGTAAATTAAAATTATAAATTTTTTTTTTGTTCTTAATTCTGTAACGTAGACTGTGTTCAGTAGAACACAATTTCATAATTATTTTATGACTGTTTGTAGAGATAAAATTATTCTTCTAAATCTAAAAATATAATTCAATCAGCGCGAAACAAATTTCCAAAATAGTTGCAAAATAAATGTTCTGCTGAATTCAGCTTATGTTATAAAATTAGCAAAAAGGAGTTCGTAATTTTAATTTACTACTATATCTTCTTCTTTTGCATTAAAAGTAAAAAAATTTTTTCTGTTTAATAAAGTTTATTTCATTTAATGTGTTCTGTCTTACATTCATTTAAAAAATTAATAATGTAGCACAAAACGAGCAAAATAAATGCAACTAAAGAGTGCAAGTATAAAAAATAAATTTTAAGTGAGTAGAGTTGTTATTTTATTGTATTATTTTTGCTGTTTAAAATTTTTGACAACACTCTTGCTTCTTTAAGACTATGACACACATAAAAACAGCATCTAATGAGATTCTAGTACCACACTAAATTAATCTCCATAATAGCACGTCAGATAAATACCACTTCTGATTTGGATACTTTAGTGTTTCCAGATATCTTTTCTACTTGTTGCAATACAAGATTATCTGAGAGTGTTGACATAGTACTACGTCATAAAGTGAGTCACTAAAGCATCCAAGCTTAGTACAGGCACAAATGTCGAAGTGAATCGTAGTTTTCGAGATTCCGTTATCTCTCCGTTCTCCGATAAACTCGAAGTGGGTTGCTTTAATCACTTCACAATCTACTCTCGCAATTCAACTCATTACACCAGTTTCTCGGTCAATTCAGTGCATAAATCTGTTACATTAAGTCACGTTACTTTGTTTCAAAAAAATGGCATCGTTGAAACCGATGTTAAGCAAGGATGTGCCTGATATCGAAGTAAGTGAAAATTTTTTGCCGTGATGTTAGGAAATGATTTCTAATTTAATAATCTCCTTAAGATGTTGGACAGACATGTTTGTAAATGTGAATATTCTGAATTATTTTTCACCTTGATAAAAAATCGACAGTTTTTTGAATATTAAAGAAGTGTAAATAAAGAAATTTAATGTTTGCTGGACTGAATGGTTTGAATTTTATTTTTATTGCTCTCAGAATATCATTAAAATATCATCCATGATATTCTGAAAATATATTTCGAATATTGTAATTAATATATTTTATAATATATTCTAACAATATTTCATATACATTTTTAAAATACAGAAAATATTTTAATTTATCTGAATTTATACTGAATATATGTTATTTTCAGCATATTCAATGAGATAATGGGAACTTATATGAGATTATTCAGATAACAAAATGTTCCTTGGCATAAGAAAAGAAATAAGTGCTTAGCACAAATTCCTTTTGCCATCATGTTACTGATGCCGGTTATTAAAAACGAGAATTAATGAATATAAAAATATATTAACAGAAAAACTTCCTGCCAATCAGTTATTACTCAGCATAGATTTGAGCACAGTCAATGAATTTGAATGGGAAATTATAAAATTTTAGATATAGAAAGACATTTGAATAAAAGGCTCATCTCTGAAAATATTCATTACAAATTAGTATAGTTTGAATCTATAATCAAACACAGAATTTTTACACCATTCATATATAAGCATTTTAAAGAAATTAAATAGTGACATATGTACTCGCCTTTAACTTTTGATGGTTTGTCTTTTTAAAGATTGACATTATAATAGTTGACTTATAAATTGTTTATATTCTATTTTAACGGCTCTTAAAATAAATTTGATGGTCAATATTTGACTTCCATGAATAGTATTTTTAGTAATATGTTTATAATTTATTTTCTATATTATTTTTATTTTTTATTATAATATAATGTGTTGCGCTTCGAACTGTGATCTGCAAAGGCGTGAGTAGTAAAAGTAATAAAAGTGAGAAACTATGTAAAATCAATACAATTGATTGTTGTTTTCATTATTGTATCAGTTACTTGATTAAATAACGAAGAGAAAACGACATTTTTCAATTAGAAATATGCTCATCCTCTGTCGAAGATGTAGAGACCATCTCCAACATGTGCAGATTATATTGTTAATGAAAATTACATGGTATTGCAGATGATGGTAAAGTAAACCGAAACATCCAAGAATATTATATCAACAAATAATGTAAAAATATTGTGAATATATTTTATGTATTGCGTTCTAAATACCGCGCTGTAAATGAAAACGCGCCACGCTCGTGCTCATATTTTTAGAGATATGAAATAATTGAATATTTGTTGAAGTTATGTAGCATCAAGAGGAATACAACATACTATTAATAGTTTTTCTATGAATAGAAGCGCTTTGGAAATTTCAAGTCTATCTCCTCTTTTTTAAATGAAATTTTATACAGATTTTTTTATACAGTATGATTTCTTTAATTATTCTGCATATAAAAATATTGAGATAGTAATGTAAAAAAAACCGATAGATCAGAAGATTTTATACTTTATTCTTTATCGTAGAATGATTCAGAACAATCCAAGTGTTTCTTAAGAAACGTATTTCTGATTGAATTTTAAGACGATTTTTCCTTTACAAAAATTTTATTCAAAGCTTAATTTTCAAATTACAAGAAGAAATAGCGTATCACGGGTCGCATATAGGAAACGGGCAGGAGTGGCACTCACGATTAGACGCAGGCTCTTTACGCACGAGGCGCACATTGACCGGACACATTCATACGTTTATAAAAATACATTCCAACATATCTACAGATCTTACTGTCATGATAGACTTTGACGGCAGATTGATAGCAAAATCCTAATAGGAATAGCAAGATCTGTGCAATCTAATGGTAATTGATAGCAATGACGATAGAAATCGAGCAGATTCTGTTTTGTTAATGGCATAATATAATACAAACTAATATGTTGTATATGTATTTATTTGTATATTTAAGCTTTAATAAGTAAAATATGCAGAAAAAACTTTTTCATGATGCATGAATATAAATATATATAAATCCTTACGGAAAAGAATCACTAGTTGGATATTGTAATCCATAATTACCATATAATCCCGCGCGAAATTATTACACGGATCACATACGTGTAGTTACTGCAATCTGTGCACTACTATTCCTGTAATCTATGTACTATCTTTTCTGTAATCCGCCGATTTTACAGTGCGAAAATATCACATAGATGTAATATTAGGTGATTACTGTAATATTTTTGTCGTCGCTATATATAACCACACGGATACAATAGCTAGCCAGTGATTCTTTTCCGAAAGGAAACATACATAAATACATATATAAACATATTCATGTTATATAATATAATTATATATGAAATATGTCTGTACATGTCCAGCTTTCTTTTTTTTGTAAAATTACTTTCTATGCAACAATTCAACAACGCATGGACATCCAAACAATGTATCGTGTTTACATGGATGTACTAAGTACGTATATCCCAAAGATATTCAATAGTTTTTCATACGTACACTGTATCGCATAAAGATGATGAATCTGATAAATGAAGTTAGTACATCCAGTCTCCAATGGCACAGACAATTAATTCTAAAAATATTTTTCTTATATATAAATTTTCGAAAAAAAAAGGACACCAAATATCAAGTCAACAATATTCAAAAACTATCAGAAAAACTTTATTAATTTTCGTCTTGGAGCCCAATTATAGAAATTCCTTTCAAGGCATCATTTTATCATCATTTTATAAAAAAAAAAAAAGCGGATAAAAATTTTCTGAGAAATCTCATTATACTGCGCTTCTATTCGATTGATATCAGGAGACACGGATATTCCAAAATTGACTGCCTGTATTGAAAATCTATTGCAGCCTATTATTTTGCGTGATGATTCTATCTTTTTATTTTCTGACTTTTTTATCTCGTATAAAGAATGAAGATCTTTCATGAGTTTTTACAAGTTTTTGAATAAATATTGAACTAATATTGAAGGTTTTATAAATATTATAGGCATTTTTTAGATTATATTAGATATTTTAAAGGTATTCTTATCTTATATTCTAAGATAAGAATACCTTTAAGACGTCTTTTGTTTATCTTTTAATTTTTTTCAAACTCTTATCTTATATTGACAAAAACTACCGATATCACTTCTCTGATTGTGAAATAATAATGAATTATATATTTCAGAATATACTGAACATCAATCCGAAGTCCAAAACTTATACAAATTTCATGCCATCAGCGAGCACCAAACAGAACAAACAGCATTGGAAAAGGAATATCCTTGAGAAATGTGATGTAAGTCGTTTTAAATTTCGTAACTGTTTAAATGTAATAAATTGGATTATTCATTGTAAGAGTTTAAAGTCAAATTGATGGAAATTATTTTTGAAAATTTGCTTCAAATAAAACAATTATATACATCAAGAGTATATATATAAGAGTAAATCCACATATAAATATGTGATGTATATATATAATGATATATACACGTAAATGTATGATATAAATATTCATTACATATACATATATATAATAAATATACTTACAAATTAAATTTTAAAAATATAAATAAAAAGTTAGGGATTTTTGTATAATATGTAGATACACATGTAAATATAATAAATTTATCATTTTATTAATAGTTATTAATAAGTCAAATTGCTTATTCATATTAATAATAATAAACGATTTTATTAAGACCGTAATATAATAAATACTAATTGTAAGTAAGAATATTCAAGTCTATAATGGTCGAAGCTAGATCTTTAATGCTTTAAATAATTTAATGTAAATTATATACAGGATCCATCAAAAGTCCCGAACCACTTGAATAATTTCTGAATGATTCGAGATATAGGATTAAAATTTACAGGAATATAATGGGATCATAAAATTTGAATCTCAAAAACACCCACCTTAACATTCCTGGGAGAGGGGGGAGAAAGGGGCCTGAAAATCTTACATGGCATGTAGGTCGAGTGAGGACTCGTTTGAAAGAGCTTTCGAGACGAAAACAACATAAATTGACCAAGATTTCTATGATTTTTTTTTCGCAGAGTTATGAACATTGTTATTCAGAAGAAAAAATTTATTGTGTCATCATATCCAAATTCACAAGCGATTACATACATACAATGTGTATATATGTATACACATGAAATTCCACGTTTCATGTGCGTCTCGACTCGGTATCACGTAAACAATTTTTTCATATCGTATACCGACCACGTATGAAACAATAATGTTTTCTCAGAGTTAGTGTTCTCTCAGAGAGCGATATATTACCTTATCTACTTATCTCTTTTGTTTGCTTAGTTTTCATTCTAGTACATTTCTATTGTCAGAAGATGCTTTTGACTGAGACGAAAAGAATGATTGTATTGATGATGAGAGGATATGGTAACAGAATAAGATCCTATCGAGAAGTAGTCGAATTATTCAATGCCAGTTATCCTGACCAATGTGATCCAATTTCAAAATCAACTGTTGAAAGAACTATTGCTCGTTTCCAAAGAACTTTAATTAAAGATGAGCCAAGATCTGGAAGACCCAAAAGCACTACTAATGATGATAAAGTTGCAGATGTTCTAAACGATAATTCTTTTATATCGGTCTCGAGAGTAGTCAAGAAAAGAAGAATGATATTAGCGCATCAGTCCGTCGATTTTGAGGAAGCATCATTATCATCCTTAATCCAAAATGCATCTCCAGCAGCTATCCGAAGACGACTATGACAGAAGAGTGGAATTTTGCGACACAATGATGACAAATTTGATGACAATAATCAATTTTTCAACTGGATCTGTTTCTCTGATGAAGCAACATTTGAATTAAACGGTTCTATAAATTGACAGGATATGAGGTACTGGGCAGATGAAAATTTGAATGAGAGAAAATTACACGCAGAAAATTAACGCTTGAACCAGAATAATGCTTATAATCGTATTATAGGACTATTTTTCATTGAAGATAACATATTTTTCATTGAAGATAATTTCAGATAATTACTTGAATTTGCTAAGAAATCAAGTGATATCGGCTATTCAAGATATTTTAGATTATTGAAGAAGCTTTGCAGAATGTTTGGTTCCGACAGGATGGGGCTCCAACTCATTTTTCTCTGGTGATTTGAAATTTTTCTTAAAGATGTTTTTACTGATCGATGGATTGGTAGAAGAAGCACAATAGAATGGTCGAGATCACCAGATCTAAGCTCATTAGACTTTTCTTACTAGGGGCATTTGAAAAGCAAAATCTATGAGAGCCCGAAATTAGAAGAGCTGCAAAGAATAGTGAACATTTCGAATTCAATTACATCAGAATGCATAAGTAACGTTATAGATACATTTTACGTACGCATAGGACACTGTCAAGTTGTTAGAGGATATCAATTCAAACAATTGATAAAATAATGTTTTTATTAATTATGTTATATGTAATAAAATTAATAATGTTTTTATTTCTTCACAAAGATCATTGTTTCTCTCTCACACACACACACACACGCGCGCGCGCGCGCGCGCGCGCACGCACGCACGCACGCACGCACGCACGTACGTACGCATACAAGAGATGTAACTTTTTCTTCTGAATAACAATATTCAAATCATAACTCTGCAAAAAAAAATCATAGAGATCTCGGTCATAGAGTCCGCGTTGTTTTCATTTCGAAAAGCTCTTTCCAACGAGCCCTCACTCGAGGACCTACATTAAGATTTTTAGGTCCCCTTCTCCCCCCCTTCCCCGAAAATGTTAAGGTGGATGTTTTTGAGGTTCAATGAATTTTATGATCCCATTATATCCCTGTAAATTTCAATCCTATATCTCGAACCATTCAGAAATTATTCGGATGGTCCGGAACTTTTGGCGGATCCTGTATATACTATATACATACATTCAAACTACGCGCCGAATTGGTTTTCCGAATTCACAAACACAATTAAACTACTGAAATAATATCACAAATTAAATTAAATTGACAAGCAAATTTTGATGTTGATGTCAATCCACTATTACAATATTAGAAGGATATTAATAAGATATCAGATTCTAATAAGATATCAGATTGAACATTGAACTTGTCAATTTAATTTAATTTGTGATATTATTCCAGTAGTTTAATTGCGTTTGTAAGTCCGAAAAATCGGCGCGCAGTTTGAATAGCTACAAATATGGTATATATGCATGTACATATATGTATAATATATATA
>NW_017259392.1:730145-735929 GCF_001594045.1 Atta colombica
TAATATTAAGATCTTAAAACTTTTTAAATATTGTAACGCAAAAATATTGTCAGTTTCAATTGAAATAATACTTGGGAAAAATTTATCTTAAAAAACCAAGATAATTGTGGACACTTAAACTTTTATTTAAACCCGGAAAAAAATGTTTCATATGTAATTATATATAACTATATAAAATTATATCAAAAGCGATTGAGGATGCAACGTTGTCGTTGGTACGCAAAGTAATAGATAATATTTTTTGTTATTTTTTTATTTCATTAATCAAAATAAACTACATAAATATTTCAAAGAAAATTAGCCAATTATGGTATATGTTAACAGAGATTTTACAATATCAATCCTGTAAATTTGATGGTCATACTGCGCATCCAAGGAAGAATAATTAATAATTTGTAATTTGCTGAAGAAGACTCCAAAAAGAATCGAAACATACATTTTGATTAATGAAATAAAAGAGTAACAAGAAATATATTCTATTACTTTGCGTGACAATGTTAACCAATGACAATGTTGCACTCTCAATCGCCCTTGGTATTCTCTACTTCTTATTTAATTGTGGAGAGTCCATAAAAAGATTACTTTTTGGAATATTTTATATAAAATTATTGTATATAAAATTGTATAAAATTATATGTATATAATTATATAACCTGTAAGAAATTAGTCCCTCACTTTTGGAATCAACTTATTTTGAAAATTGTACCGAATTGTGCTACATTGTGTTCGAATATTAAAGTCAAAATATGAAAAATATGTTAGAAAATTTAAAAAACGATTTTTTAGATCAATTCCCCCACTTTGCGATTTTTTCAATTTTCATGATTGTACTGATGTAGATTATGTTAAATTGTACTAATGTTGTGTCAAAGTAGTACTTTCAAATAATGATAATAGAAATTATGATAAAAAAGTGATTTTTGGTAATTCGGAATAAAAATGACGCTTAGTTATATATACGTTACATACGTATCAATTATTCAATACTCAATAGGTGTACAACTTTGTTTCCGCCGTTTTTTTCCGAAATTCGAGGTTTTATTGTAAAAAACTGGTTATACATTTATGATTCAAAGTATTGTCCATCGCTGGCCACTTTCTCCCATCTTTCGGGTAGCGTACGAATCCCGCGTCGAAAAAACTGGTCATCTTTTGAGGCTATCAACGAATCGATCCAATTTTTTACTTCTTCATAAGACCGGAAGTGCTGGTCAGCCAGGCCGTGTGCCATTGATCGAAACAAGTGATGAGGGAGTAATGTCTGGAGAATACGGCGAGAATACGGATAGGACTTCCCATTTCAACGTTTCCAAATATGTCTTAATCATTTTCGCAACATGGAGTCGAGCATTGTCATGCTGCACTTTATCGTGTTTCTCGTTGTATTGCGGCCGTTTGTCTTTCAATGCTCGGCTCAAACGCATCAATTGCGTTCGATACCGATCGCCTGTGATTGTTTCAGTCGGTTTTAAGTTCATAATACATTACGCCGAGCTGGTCCCACCAAATACAGAGCATGACCTTGGACGTCAAAATCACCGTTCTTGAAGCGTTGAAACCACTCACGACACGTTCTTTCACTAATAGCGGCCTCACCATAAGTATTTGAGAGCATTCGATGAGCCTCAGCCGCAGATTTCTTCATATTGAAGCAAAAAATTAAAATCTCTCGCAACGATGAGAATTTGGTTCGTAAACTGACATTTTCAATCGAGAATAATTTATGATGCAGACACAAATCGACTAATGTTTCTATGGGATTATGTTGACAGATGCCCAAGTTTATTGTATAACGTCTATGATCTATTTATTTCGACCACCACTTACTGCTAAAGCCATCTATAGGAAAACAGCGGAAGCAAAGTTGTACACCAAGCAAAGTTGTACACTAAGCAAAGTTGTATAAAATTGCATATCAGAGTTGTGCCAGCTTAGCATAACTCAGCACAATCTTCAAATCCTCTGTACAATGATATTAAGGGCACTTTATCTTTGCGCGCGGACTTTGGCGTTCGACTATTTTGTCCATAATACAGCTTTGTAATTTTTTGACGTCGACGATACTGTTAAGTAAGATACAATTTCAATTGTGTCGCTTGTCGCAGCAATAAATGACTGCATTCTTAATTTGTCCACAAAATATATATTCGATACGTTTCCATTCAAAATGATCGAATTAATGTAGTGGAAAAATAAGACAATCTACCTTAAGCATTCATCTATTCAGATTAGAAAAACAAGTTTTTTTTTATCTGAATAGTTATTAGATTGCATAGTGAAAACGTCATCCGAGTGGCCCCGCGCATTATCTTATTATTCAGTGTTAAACACAAAGATAAAGTGATACATGGGAATACTCGGATAATTTTTCAAACGTAGCCTAACTCTACATTTAATAATTTGCTTCATGAAGCATATCATCACGTTTTTCTGTTGTAGTTTCTTTCATTTTGAATGAAAACGTGTCAAATGAATATATTTTCATCAAATTTCGTAGTGATGCGTATTCTAAATAATTATCACAATAAATAAATACAAATTTCTTATGAATGAAAAATTTGTTGCGTGCGATTTTATCTTATTTAACTCTGATTATTTAGCTTTTATTTCCCATTTTATTTATACAGACTTTTTTTTATGACTGCTCAATATATTATATTAATTTAATTGTATTCATTATTATTTGCGATAATTTCATGAAATTTTAGATGACTGTACATACTTATGGCATATATGATCACAGACGAAAAGAGCATTTCGATTTATAGGTACATGGAAGCATATAACCGGTTTTTGTTGATAATTTTAACAATTTTTTTTTATCCACGTTTATGTCATCTTTCAAATTAAATAAAGGATCAACCTAAAATCTCTTTTTATATTTTCTTTTTAAATTTGTATATTTATTAATGTATATAAATGTTATTAGTCTATTTTGCCATAGTTTTGCGTTATTTTTATTGTGCACAATCGCATCAACTTGACAGGTCCAATCGTAATACCATTTATGACATTATAGACTTTATAGCACTCTACATGACAATTAATATAATTACTAAAAATTTATCGCTGTTAACCCATTTATATGAGCGACGTAGATTAGCGATATATGAAATGAATGACTTGTTTATCGCTGAATATGAGTGACAAGCGATATTATGAATATTTACCGGTAGTGATATTATGAGGATTCTAACCCACAGCAGCAGCAACCAGCAGATGGCGCTCGCGTTGTGGGACTAACGTCATTAGGGTCTACTCTTTTCCCTCTTTCTCCTTTCGAATAATCTATGACTCATCTCATTTACTATTTGAGATGATTTCACTGGATCGACCTCCATGAAGGTGTTTTTCTCAACCTCCTTGCGAGAACATCTTCATCCTTGATCTTTTCAGCGAGAGCGTCCTCGTTGTTCTTTTCCTCCTCTTCTATCACCATCACTACTTCCATCACAGATTTTTCGAAATTTAACGGTTCAAGATATTTAATAATAACTATTGTCTGTTCTTGCATTAGACTGCACTAGAACTTTCTTTCAATAAATCGATCTTATATCTATCTTATTTTAAGTTCCACAAAAGTGTACATTAGTTGAAAACAGATCTTATAATATAATAAAATCACCTCCGCGTTCGGACAAAACTGAGAGACAAAACGCAGAGAAAGTACATTCTTCGCTGTATAGCGAGGCTGCCTGAGGTATATTTACAAGTGACCGTTGTATATAAAACAAGTCAAGTCAAAAGTGCCTCCGCGAGAAGATCGGTCAGTTCAGAGACAGTTGCTTTTATATAGAGTATAGATATAGAGAATATCCATATCAAATTCTGTTTTTATATGCATTGGTTTAGGGTATTGGACAGCGCCGATACCGCTGTGCGCGCTATCTCATATATACTTACCATTTTTTCTCTCGATACATTGCCATCTTTTCCTATTTCCATTTTTCTTGTCTCACACAAAAACGTGTCACAACACGTTCAGGCAATGACATCATCAATATAATTTGATACAACAAAAATGCAACGTTTACAATTTCGCAAGCGCTGTTTTTTCAAGAGCATTCGACATGTCCAGGTGATGACATCATCAATGTAATTTGGATACAATTACGACGTTGCCAAATATTATGTATAATGATATAAAATGTAAAGATCTAAGTGCATCGCGTCATTATTCAAACAGATAACGTAAGTGACAACATGGAGCATAATTTGATAGAGCAAACTGCTCAACAAATACCAGAGAAAAGAGTATATCGCATAGGAACAATGTTGCGACGAATATATTGAACATCTGGAGGAACAGAACCGTGTCAAATGCCCGCGATTATTGGTAATAGATAATCACTAATCGCATGTATCGCGCGCCTCGAAAGTTTGAAAGAATCAATGCGCCGATTCAGCATGTAGGTGCCGGTTACATCGTGGGACTCCGATGGCGCGAGATCGAAACGGCGTTCGACAGTCGTATTCTGACGGACGCGATAATAAACTCCAATCATACTTCATATCGAGCTTCGCAGATTCCCGGAGATGCGAGAAATGTGAACGAGCGTGTAACAGAGCGTAATGTAAAGTTATGACTCTATCAAGATAAACACTATATTTAAAGGTGAATTCATAGCAGGTGATAAACGCGCGAATAAGAATATCACTACCCGAAACTTTGAACTCTTTCGATGCACTGATTTGCGTGAGTGGCACATCATCAGGCCTACCTTGGCATCGCTCGAAGAATTCCAGAAAACATGACAGCGAGTGGGCGCTGTCACGAATCCTCAACTTAACTGTCAACATGAATAAATTAACTCCCAATCCCCGTAAGATGTTACATCGAACTCTTGTGAGAAATTATACTGAAGAAGGTCATAATCAATGTGCATTCATGAACAATGCGTGTTTTGCCTGGTCGGTGGTCGCCGCTTTATAGCTGGCTAAAAGACATGCGGATCGGAAATTTTCATATCCGCATTATTCTACAGTGTTAAATCTTACAAGCATTGATTTTCCCATGATATTAAAGGACATTCCGAAATTCGAACGTTTGAACGCGGTGTCGATCAACGTACGTATACGGTATCGAAAATGGACAGATCCTCTACGTCTCACCGACGATAAAGAGAAATACGTCAATATGCTGCACAAGATCTACGCAACGACTGCAGTCTTGGCCACAGTCTTTGCGTGGATCAAGAATCTGTCGTATCTCGTGAGCTCGCAAATGACTGGGAACAAGAACAGGATATATTTCTGCAACCGGTAAATACATGAAAAATTATAATTTTCTTAAAATAACAATAATAATAACAATAATAATAATAATAATAATAACCATTTTTGTTTTTTTTTTTCAGATGCCTGCACTACTTCAGTTCGAGAAATGTCAAGTATCTATCAGGTTGCTCCTCGTCTTGATAAAGTGGACTGCAAAGTTCACGAAACATTGGTACTTCAAGAATGAATCTGGACACGGAGAAAACCCGCGTTACTATTATGTATTACTATTATTTTAATTTACACTTCATATATCATATGCTTTTTACGTTTATATACATATTATGTTACTATTACTTTTATGTATTATCTTAATTTACACTTCATGTATCATTTTTTACATTTTTATATTTTCGTACATGTATATGTATTTTTATATTGCATCTTTGTACATTTATTTATACATATATATTTTTATATATGTACACAGTTTCTATGTGTGCATTACGTAA
This sequence comes from Atta colombica, assembly GCF_001594045.1. Taxonomy (NCBI): domain Eukaryota; kingdom Metazoa; phylum Arthropoda; class Insecta; order Hymenoptera; family Formicidae; genus Atta; species Atta colombica. The sequence continues at coordinate 735,875 of NW_017259392.1, forward strand.
TATATTTACATATTGTGTGTGTATATATATATATATATACATATACATATATATA
>NW_017259392.1:736009-752969 GCF_001594045.1 Atta colombica
ATATAAATATAATCCATGAAATTTTTTTTGTATATTTTAGCAACATAATTCTCAATTCTTTTCACTAAACTTTGATATTAATTTATAAAAAGTCGAATAATTATCTAATTTTCGAAGTAATCTGTCTCGCTTTCTACGCATTTGCGCTATTTTTTTGGAAGGTGTTGAATTCCACTTCGGAAAAAAGTCATCGTTGCTTTTTTTGGTTGTCCCGGACATTTTTCATGAAGGTCGAAATTTCTATTTTTGAACCGCTAGAATCATTTCTTACAGGTTCTGTAGAAAACAGCATCTTCCCAAAACCGAACAAATTATTTCCTGTGCTTCAGCGGCACTTTTTTTCAATTGAAAAACTAAAAGAAGGCAATGTCTCAAATGTTGCATTTCGAACGATTTTGTTTTTACTACTTTTTTAAATTAGATTAGTACAATCGTCAACAATTACAGTGCATTTGAAAATTTAAAGATGGCGCTCCAATATTACGGCGGGGAAAATATATAAATTTGAATAGGTACTCTTATCAATTGAAGTTAAGGATCCAGAATTAGTTGCGCAATACATATAATTATATCTAATACATATGTATATGAAATATGTCCATACATCGTAAATCTTTCTTTCTTTTTCTATAAAGTTACTGTTTAATATAATAATAATAATAATAATAATAATTAATAATAATAAAAAAACAAAAAATTAAGAGAAGTGTTCTGTTTTAATGATGAAGTATAATTAATTTTCTTTGACTCGTTTCTCTTAATTGCACTTACGGATTAAATAGTATATAATAATTCTTCTCCACAATTAAAGTATCGCTAAAAATATTAACTGCGAGCTACAATATGAAAAATAAAAGAAATGAAAAAATTATAGTTTTGTCATCGACTTCTGTTGATTCGTCACAATATGTGCTGGATACAAGAGTTTCGGACCTTGCACGTTTACATTAATTAATTAGCTAATGGTCTATAAAAAATGTTAAAGAATAATACTAAGCCTGTAGAAATGAGCTAGGAGTTTAGTGAAAGAGAATAGAGTTGCGGAAAATTATTGTATATTGCGAGTGAAATTGACATGAAACTATGGCACCACATCACTGGTCGGCAATACGAGCAGGAACGATATCGATCGACGGTACTCGGCGGAGTTCCGGTAATTCCGACAAAACGGCCGCGAGTGACACGTTAGTGACGGTATGCATATCTCATTACAATGCGTTATGCAAAAATCTGTGTCGCGGCCTTTAGAATTATTTACACTAATTTCATAAAATTTTATGGTGCTTCCATCATAAATCATTAAGAGAATTTTCATTTCATGATGATTATGATTGCCAATGATTACACGGAAATTCAAAATAATTTATGCTGATTACGTGTGACTTCTGGTGATTACACATAATTTCCAATCATTGCACAGAAATCTCAAATAATTTCTGTTGATTATATACGATTTTATTATGATTTTTAGTGATTCCACATGATTTTATTTGATTTCATAAACACATCTGATTGCAAAATGATTACATAAGAATTTCTTAAGGATTTCATGATTTTGGGAACATTATCCTATGATTATATTAAGTAGTTATCCCCGTGTCACAGTGTTTCTAATCGAATAAAATCATTTGTTATCACTATAAATGTGATAATTACATATGTAATTACGAGAAATCATTATATAATCAAATGAAATCATTTGTAATCAAATGAAATTTGTAATCAGATCACATGAAATAAAATGTAATCAGTGGGATGTTATTTCAGTTAGTGATTACTCTCTCGATCATGTATTCAAATATCACGCTTTTTATTTATAAATTGCAGCTTGTTTTCAGAAAATTATTTTATTAAAATATGAATAAATAAAATCTCGTAATGTTGCTCTTTTATTTTATCCTACATGAATTTTACTTACGAGAAAATGCAACATCGCTGAATCCATCTGATAGCGACGTCACAAACTGTTCATTGATGAACTTTGAGTTTGTTGAACTCTAATTTGCTAGACTCACTATAAAACTTGAAATTTCAGCAATGGAAATAATTCTTCTGTCTTTCTCAAATTACTCTAAAATCAGTTGAAATATTTTCTTAGATTACTTTGCATTAACATTTTTTATACACTTTAAATTATTTAAAAATTTCTTAAGTAAATTCTTAATATCATCTTTAATAATCTTAATTTCATTTAAAATAAATTTTTCCAAAGAAATATCAACATAAATAGTATGCGATTATCATATTATCAGGCATTACGTGATGTTTAGAAAAAATTAATATCCTATTTGCAAAATCATTCGATAACATTCATCATCCGATAACACGACATAATTCTCTCATTATTTTCTTGAATTTATAGATATATTATACCAAGAATATATTCATTAATTGTAAAAACTGTTAATTTTTCTTCTTCCTTTCTCAGAGTTGCGTATCTCTGACAAAGAACTTTGATGACATTAAGCATACTACCTTAAGCGAGCGTGGAGCTTTGAGGGAAGCGGCACGTTGTTTAAAATGTGTCGATGCACCTTGCCAAAAATCCTGTCCCACGCAACTGGACATTAAAGCCTTCATTACCTCGATTTCCAACAAGAATTACTATGGTGCGGCTAAAGCGATCCTATCAGACAATCCTCTCGGCCTCACTTGCGGCATGGTTTGCCCAACCAGCGATCTTTGCGTGGGTGGATGTAATCTTTATGCAACTGAGGAAGGACCTATTAACATTGGCGGGCTTCAACACTTTGCGGTGGATGTAGGCAATCTTAATTAATAATATTTATTGTATTAAATAAAATTTTTACAAAATATAATTTACTATAACATTTATAAAATGTTTAACAATAAGAATAATATAATGATGTATTCTGTATAAAAAATTTCGAAATTGAAACTGATATACCAAATATTTTCTTTAGTTTTTCTTTAATTTTTAAAAATAATATGATACATAAAAAGATGGAGTTATATTTATATATAATTTAAGTTTTGATTAAACAATAAATGAAATTTTTTATATATAATAATTAATTAATTCGTATATTAGAATTAATTAATTCGTTCTCTTTTAGATTTTCAAGAAAATGAATATTCCTCAGACCAAAAAATTCAATCAAACGGTACCTCATGCAAACACGAAAATCGCCCTGCTCGGTTGCGGACCAGCTTCTCTTTCGTGCGCGTCATTTCTTGCTCGACTCGGTTACGATGATATCACGATCTTCGAGAAAGAAAAGTATGTCGGCGGATTAAGTTCTTCCGAAATACCACAGTATAGACTGCCGTATGATGTTATTAATTTTGAAGTGGATCTCGTTAAAGATTTAGGAGTAAAAATCGAATTAGGAAGGTCATTGTCTGAAAATGATTTAACAATACAGGTAAAATTAACTTAAAATAAAAATAAAAATTTATTATCTAATTTGTTGCATTAGCTTAAAAATAAAAATTCGCATTTTTAAACTCTTTATCATTATCTTTTAATACTTAACTTTAAGATATTGTTCTACAAAAATTTGTTAATAACACATTATCAATAAATGTGAAAATGTTTCAGGATCTTCAAAATGCTGGATATAAAGCTATTTTTTTAGGAATCGGATTACCTGAGCCGAAGAGCATTTCAATTTTTGAAAATCTCACGCCGGAAATGGGCTTCTTCACCTCAAAAAGTTTTTTGCCCATTGTTGCGAAAGGCAGTAAGCCGGGTATGTGCGCTTGCAAGAATAACCAAGAACTTCCGTCTCTTCGGGGCAACGTGATCATTCTCGGTGCGGGGGATACCGCTTTCGATTGTGCCACTTCTGCTCTGCGATGTGGTGCTAGAAAAGTCTTCGTTGTCTTTCGGAAAGGCTTCACCAACGTACGGGCAGTTCCAGAAGAGGTAATTTAATCGTTCATCGTTTACAAAAAATTCTTCTTTTCATTAATCTCTAATCTTTCTAACCTGGAAATAATTAGAAAGAAGAAACTTATTTTAATATTAAAGTTAAGTTTAAAATTTCTTTTAATTTCAAATATTTAGAATTAAAGATATGTGGTAAAGATTTTTCAAATTTGATAACGTTTCTAAAATTATTTCTCAGATGGATTTGGCAAAAGAAGAAAAATGTGAGTTTATACCTTTTCAATCTCCGAAACAAGTCATCCTTCACAATGAGAGGATCATCGCGATCGAATTTTGCAGAACTGAACAAAATGAGAATGGTGAATGGATAGAAGACGAAGAACAAAAGGTCATTTTGAAGGCGGATTTCGTAATTTCAGCTTTTGGTTCAGGATTGTATGATTTTACTGGTGAGTAATATTGCTTCGATTCGAGCAAAAATTTATGAACTATAGTATCAGGAAAAAAATTTTTCATGCATGAATATATACATATTATTTTGATCAAAAAGTTCCCGGAATTCATTCAGAAAATTCAAAATACAAGTTTTATTCATCAAAAGTGATTGTCCCCTTCAAAGTACTCCTCATCGACTGCAACGCACTTATGCCAGCGCTTGATCCAGCTCTCGAAACATTTCTGGAACTCTATTGTCGGTATAACCGTCAGAGTCGTCTTCGTTTTTTCCATTACCTTCTTTCGGCTGTTAAAACGCGTTCCCCGTAACGGTTTTTTGACTTGATTGAATAGAAAAAAATCGCAGGGTGCCATATCAGGTGAATGGCTGTTGGATGGTATTGTTTCGTTCTTGGTCAAAAATTCACGGATAATGATGACACTGTGCGACGGTGCGTTATCATGGTGCAAAATCCATGAGTTGTAAAAAATCGAAAATACGTGCAGAGGTAGAGGCTCAAGATGGCATAACTTTTACAAATGTCAAGCTATGGTGATAAAATTTGGTGAGAATGTCAATGATAGATGTGGCAACCTAACCAAAAAAAAAAAAACAGAACTCAAATCAGCTAACTCAGAGTATCATTTGGTGATAATTCCGGGAACTTTTTGATCAAGGTGATATGTATAAATATGTATAAATATACATAAACATGTATAAATATTTATAAACATTTATAATTATATATGAAATATTATGTCCATACATGTTCATACATCCTTCTTTCTTTTATAAAATGACTTTTTATAAAATAATTTTCCTAAGACATATTGGACATATTTTATATATAATTGTATATATTTTTGTATATTTATATATTAGATGTACAACTTTGCTTCCGCCGTTTTTTTTCCGAAATTCGAAGCTTTATTGTAAAAAATTGGTTATACATTTATGATTCAAAGTATTGTCCATCGCTGGCCACTACTTTCTCTCATCTTTCGGGTAGCGTACGAATCCCGCGTCGAAAAAACTGGTCATCTTTTGAGGCTATCCACGAATCGATCCAATTTTTTACTTCTTCATAAGACCGGAAGTGTTAACCAGGCCGTGTGCCATTGATCGAAACAAGTAATAGTCAGAGGGAGCAACGTCTGGAGAATACGGCGGGTGGGGTAGGACTTCCCATTCCAAGTATGTCTTGACCACTTTCGCAACATGGGGTTGAGCATTGTCATGCTGCAAAATCACTTTATCTCTCGTTGTATTGCAGTCGTTTGTCTTTCAATGTTCAGCTCAAACGCATGAATTGCGTTCGATACCGATCGCTTGTGATTATTTCAGTTGGTTTTAACAGTTCATAATACACTACGCCGAGCTGGTCTCACCAAATACAGAGCATGACCTTGGACGTTAAAATTACCGTTCTTGAAGCATTGAAACCACTCATGACACGTTCTTTCACTAATAGCGGCCTCACCATAAGTATTTGAGAGCATTCGATGAGCCTTAGCCTCAGATTTCTTCATATTGAAGCAAAAAATTAAAACCTCCCGCAAATGACGAGAATTTGGTTCGTAAACTGACATTTTCAATCGAGAATAACTTTATGATGCAGACACAAATCGACTAATGTTTCTATGGGGTTATGTTGATAGATGCCCAAGTTTATTGTACGACGTCTATGATCTATTTATTTCGACCACCACTTACCGCTAAAGCCATCTATAGGAAAACGGCGGAAGCAAAGTTGTACACCTAATATTTATATAGTAGTAGCAGTAGTAGTAGCAGTAGTAGTAGTAGTAGTAGTAGTAATAATAGTAGTAGTAGTAGTAGTAGTAGTAGTAGTAGTAGTAGTAGTAGTAGTAGCAGTAGTAATAATAGTAGTAATAGCAGTAACAGCAAGTACGATTATAAACAGTCACCGTTACAATGATTTAGCTATATCACTTCCCATTTCGAAATTTTTCGAAGTTTAGCAGTCTAACCTAGTCCTGTATCATGTATTAGATCTATGCTCACTTTCTTATCTTTTAGATCTTCAGACTTAACGAAAATGTAACCCCATCTTTATCTTTTATGGGCGAACAGAGAGCAATGGTACAGGATGTGCAGGCTGTCCCCGCTCTGCTCTTCACACTATCGGCAATTTTTTTCTGTTCGGCGAGTTCAAGATTGTATAAATGTACTTTGAGAAGTAAATCTCGTGGAGATCTATGTCTATTTTTAATTTGTTTCTTTCCATAGCTATCAGTTATTTCATTCTGTCTTGTTTGGGATGTATAATTAATTATTGTTTTTTGAGATGTATAATTAATTATTGTACATTAATTATTGTTTTGATTGTCGGCAACCTTTCGTCACTTTTCAAGAATTCTGCTAGCCATTCTTTTTATATATTTTCTTTTTATATATTTTTTGCTCGTAGAAAAGGGAATTCTGACGATTTATCTATTTGGATCCATTTTGATCTCCACTTTTAATCAGTTGCCTTCTCATTTTCGATACATTTTGATGTTCAGGAATCCATACTAGGATAATTTTGTTTGTTTCCCTTAGTTTTGCTAGAGCTTGTGTGCATTTCCATATTATAGATGATTCTATATATGTATATAGATCTTAGCGAGTATCTCAATGGCTATCCTACTGTCTGCAGATATATGTAAGTACAGTATTTATTTCTTTTATTCAGAAGGATTTCTGCACACTTCAGGATAGTCAGATTCTCAGTTTGAAAATCTCTGGCTAGTTCATCCATTGCTTTTTCATGGTTTTAGGCTTATATGTATATACCCGTTCTGAAGAGGCCATTTGTTCCTGATTCGTTCCAAATGTCTACGTTTGGATTGATTAAGAAATTTGAATCTTGCCAGTCCTCCTAGCTGGACCTACAAGGACTTTGATGGACTTCTCTAGCTGTTTTCTAGATGTTTTCTGGAGATTTTATTTTTTTAATGTGAAAGAGTGTCGAAAAGTCCCAGTCTCATATGACCTGGTCTTTTTTGATTCTTCTTGATCTTGACATATTAATCTATATGCTGTCTGTCTGATTATGCTGATAATCACCTAACTCAAGGTTGAAGAATGGAGGATTACTTCCAGCGCCTCAGTTGGTGCGATCCTTATGGCCCTTGTTGTAGCCTTTAGGTATCTTCTCTACAGGCTTTTATACAGGTTCTTTGAAATCTTCTTGACTTAGGCCACCAAATTACTGCAACATATGTTCATCTTAGTATTAATACTATTTTTACAGCCATAAGCTCTGGGATTTAAGCTAAAATTTTTGCTTATGGCCCTTCTACAATTCCATGAAAATGTAGCATTTGTTTTTCTTTTCGTCGAGGTTTAAACTCCAATTTAGTTTCGCATCTAGATGAGTACTCAGATATTTGATCAAGTTAGTAATTTATCTTCTCATCCCAGACCTCTAAGGGTTTGTATTTTCTGGTGAAAATGATATTCGAGGTCTTGGCTGGATAACCATCAGTTTCCTCGTTTTGTATGATCTTCAGAGCTTCATCCATGCGTTCCTTGAGTAGTAAGAAAGTTTCTCCTGATTATCACGGTCACGTCATCTTTCGTAGCTGTAGATCTGGAAGTCTGACTCTCTCAATTTTATGGGGTAATTCATGCACTATTAGACACCATAGAGAGGCACTCTCCCCCTGCAGGCAATCTCACCGGACGTCCCTCAATAGTACTATCGCTATGGCTGAGTCAGTTTCTTGCCAGCATGTTTTGCATTTAATCCACGAGCTTCCGGAATCTGTGTCTTTCCACGACTTCTTTAATCGATATATTTAAAGTATTATCAAAAACTCCCTCAATGTCAATAAAGACACCTATTGTGTAGACACCTATTGTGTGACCCTTCGCAATCATTTAAACCTCCACCCTACTCATAAGATGCAGGGCAATATCTGTTGATTTGTCTTCCTTATGAACATGCTGGGAAGAGTTTAATGATCATATAAATAAAGGGCCATTTTTTAAGTATCTATCAATCAGTTTTTCTAACGTTTTCAAAATAAAAGACGTAAGACTGATAGATCTGTAATCTTTGGGTTGTATATGATCATTTCTTCCTAACTTGGGTATAAAAACTACCCTAGTGCCAGACTAATGAAATATGCTTCATGGTTATGCTAATCCTAAGCACTTTTGTTAACACTTACACACACACACACACATATATATATATATATATATATATATATCTGGTTCTGGTGCCTTGTTCGAAGATTTTAATAGCTCATTCCATTTCACAAGGAGATATTACTTTTGAGTATTCATTCCCTTGTTTGTATTGTCTCTTGGGTTGAGTCTTTGCCTGACAGGTCCGATATGATTCCTCTCCTGGAAATCTGGAAAATGGATAGACATTAGATGTTTAAGCGTTTCATCAATTGTTTCGGTATAATTACCATTTAGAAGGTAGTCCTAGGCTTAAGGTAGTCCAAACGAAAAGAATTGTCCTTACTGAGGATTTTGTTCAGTCTGAACACTTCCGGAGCATTCTCAATGTTTTCACTGAAGTCTCTCCAGCTTTTTTTTGGCGATAATTATCACTTTACTATACCAGCGTTAGTCATTTCTAAAGATCTTCCATTCCATTGTCAATTTTTTCTTTTTGCCTTGTTAAAAAATTTTTTTTTCCCTAACCTGTTCTTCGAGAACTCCTTGCTCCACCAGGAAGTTTTTATCCGGAGATGTTTCAGCCTCTCAGGACAATTTGCTTCGTAAGTTTCTTTTATCACTTATAAATTATGCCGTGATTTCAAAGCTTGTGGAGTGGAATCTGCTTGATACTCTTTAGAAAGGCTTCCAGGTCCTTCCTTTAGACCTCCCAGTTCTTATGCCCCTATTTTGTATTTTCTACAATATATGAATTTTTCTACAATATATGAATGAGAACATATCTGTACGTGGTCTGAGTCCGAGGACTCTTCAGATATTCTCTCTCACCAGGTCTGCCATTTTTTCCGTATATGGTTATGTCTATTATCCCCTGTTCTTTTACAATCCATGAAGATGGGTTCTGATTCTCTATTTAAGTTAGTCCGATGCCCATAATGAATTCATGGAAACTGTTTCCCTTATATGGTGGGAGTTTGCATTGCAGCCCAAGAGGAATTCAAGTTTCCTTTTTTTTTGTATAGGCCACTAGTTCCTCGATTTTCTTTGATAGTAATAATTTATAGAAATCGTAGAGCATATAGATTTGACTCTACATCTATGTATTTATCCTTGCCTAGATTGGATTTCAGCGTACTGGTGATATTTCCGCTGCTGACATAAAAATTGCATTTAGTCTTTTAATCACAACGCAAGTCTTTATCTTGTCTGCCTAATAAAAAGCTCCGCAGCCACTCAGTTTTTTTTTTTTAATAGAATTATTAGCTATAGCTTCTGAATAAGTGCTATTGTTGTCTACATCTTAATCTGGTTAGAATCGCCAAGGCGACTTTGCTGTGTTAATTTGTACTATAAGTTTCGCGAATTTTAGATGATCTTCTCTGTTCTAGCAGCATTCCCTTCTTCATGTTTTTTGTCAAGCTTTGACTCAGACTGCAGAAAGATTTAGGTTAAGGACTTTCAGAGAAGGGCGCTGCTTCAGGACAACGTAAAGTAAAAGTAAGTAACGCTCTTAGTGTTCCTACTTTCGCTTCCCCTATCCAAGATCTATTCCTTGGTGTCCTGATTTGTTTTTTGTCTATATTTTTGTCTAATAGAAATTTGATGATTTCTTCAGCAGCCAGGCATTCTCTACATGCATCTCTACTCGATGTCGCTTAAGTAATTCCCGGCCGACATCACATGCAGAGTCAAATTTCCGATTTTAAAATCGGTGGATTGGTTTTCAGCCACTCCACCGATTGTTAATTGGCGTAGTTGATGATAACTGCACCAGCTCCCTCCCAAATGCCAGTGAAGATAGGCGCAAGCACACTCTTAGAAAATTCGAGGATGAACCACATGATCAGTTTCCTGATCTCATCCATCTCGCTAACATTCAGTTTGTTTTTGATCCTCTGCTACAAGGACAATCCTGATTAAACTTTTGGTCACCTGGACATACGATTGATCAATGACGGTTAAGCTTGTTTTTTCATACCAGCCACAGCACCCTCTCCCCCTTTTCGTTCATTGAGACTTAGGCGTTAAAGGAAAATAAGTTTGAGTTTTTGCCTGATTTCTCTTTCTTTTATATCATTTGGTGGCGTCATTGAAGCAAGATCAAGTCTTAGACCTTTTCTGTGTCTGTCTCTTTCAGTCGTTCGCTTCCAAGAGAAGCCATTCCCTAGAGAATTTGATTAAATGTCTTTTTTTATTTCTATCCATATGAGTCATAAGTACTGCGGTCACGCGATTTCATACGAACAGAGCCGCGAACGTTCGGGGCTTAGTTACGTCCTTCTGGAAGTCGTCCGGTATTCAGGAGGCGTTCGAGACATAACTCCCCTTACGCTATACAGCTTCAGGCAGCTCATACTCTCTAGCTCGCGTGATTTTTCTTAGTTGGCCGCCCACGAACCCACCTTTGAGCGGATGGTGTCATTGGCGGCCGTAAGTTTTATTACCTGCCTTATGATCTGAGAGCTCATGCCCTCAAGGACGCCAAACGCGCACCGTGTGTGGTCAATTCTGGTCTCAGACTATTTGACAGTGAAAGCTACCTGTGTCAACAGATCAAGATTAAGTTTCGTGCTTTATTACTGTAAGGCATTCTATGTGTATCCCGCAGTCCCATTTCCATGGCTACTACAAAGTGGAAATCCTTGGGAAAGGAGGTATTTATACACTCGTCAACAAAATTATCGCAACATAAATATGCCAAAATTTCGTATAACTTTAAATAAGCACAATTTTAAAAAATTAACGTATTTATAAGTTCTTTTTTTCATTCTCTTCAAGGGCAAAATCTATACTTTAAAAAAATTTTTCATAAATTTTAAATTCATTCTTACTTCCGCCCGCCATCTTTTCTAAAGTCAGGATGTGTTTCCAAAAAATTGTGTACTTTGACATACTTTGTGGAGTGATTTTTTTCTTTGCAAATGTTATGATAATTATCGTAATGTATAGACTTTTCTCTACAATTTGAAAAAAAAAATAGAGAATTTCGTACGATTTCTTATTGTGGAGATATTACATATCAAAGTTATCTATGTATTTCTGTTCAATTATCGCCAGCATTATCCGATGCGCATCACGGGGAGGTTGCTGACTTTGGATTTAGATTCGCATCATATGTATATGTATGTGAGTTGAAGGAAGTGGGTAGATGCATTTATTCTTTAAAATCGTGTATTATCTTCGAATTATTTCTTACAAACACTCATGCATATTGATGTGAGATCTTCATGTATTTTTACTTTTAAAGCATTTTTATGTAATTAATATATGTAAATTTAAATAAAGAAGAAAAGACAATGCGAATAAAATAAGACTAAGGAATAGAGAAAAATAATTTACAATAAAGTTCTTTGTTATTATTCAAATTAACGAACATCGCATCGATGACTTTGATTTTGATAGTGAATGCAAAAGGTATTTGTACAGAGAAAATATTTTAAAAAAACTTTATTTAAAAAAATAAATATTATCCAGCGTCATGAAATGAGTCATCGAATTGACATCGAATCGATATCAATACGATGATTTCAACATCAATTTGATATTATTTTGATGTTTGGATTGACGATTATGGATTTGACCTCTTATCATGGTCGCTTGTTTCGCTTTCGCTCTCACGATTTTTCATTCTTTGCTGTCCGGTCTATTCCTGCTTCACATTCGTGTTTCTTATTCTGGATCTAGTGACTTATTTTCTTTTTATTTGCTAATGGAGTGCACATTTACTGCTCACGCCGTTTTGTCGTTGCGTTTTTTCGCGTTGCATTGTCTGCATATAATTGTTATACGTTAGTGTCGTGTCTTGATCCGTCTCATCTGTGCTCTCGTGTTTCCGCATTCGCCTGCGACATTTTTGCGGATGCACTTTGTTATGCGTTAATATTATATAACTGTTGGAATCAGGGTTTTTTCTTAAATTCTTTTTATTTTACTCTTGCTATCTCAATCTTAGATATATTCTCTCTCTCTCTCTCTCTCTCTCTCTCTCTCTCTCTCTCTCTCTCTCTCTCTCTCTCTCTATTTATCAATCGTCACATAGCAATAACAATGATGAACCAACCGACATGTTTGAAATGTAAACGGTTTATCTCACGTTCCGGCATTACTTATTGCAAAATGGACAATAATATCTCCGGCCGTCGAGCCGCGTCTATTGCGTCCGCCGTTTCGCCTGACCATGATTCCGCTGATATGCGCGCTGTTGCTTCCTCGACCGATGATCCCTCATCCCTCTCGCCCTCACTCTCGCCACTTGTGCATCACGAATCTATCAGAACTGATCACTTTGCGTCTGCATCTTCTTCGGCTATGTCATCTGTTCTTACGGACAGGATTGCTTCCCTATTTACATCCTTGGCCGTTCTGGACGGATGAATTGCCTCGTTGGAATCCAGGATCTATCTTATAGACCGAATTGATACAAAGATTGACTCTAGGATCGTTGGTCTTGGACCGCTGGTCTGCCGCTGAATCTTCCATTAAGCGGCTCATCGCTGGTGCCGAACGTGCGTCGAGCGAACTGTGTGTGTTGACCGCTAGTCAGGCTATCTTGCAGGAAATGCAGGAACGCTTCTGTCACTTCGAAGCCTCTATATCCGACATTGCTGGCTCTGTCTCAGGATTGAATTCTGTCACTATGGGTGAGTTCTCGTTTTGAGAGAATGAGAGCGCGATCATGAGCTAATTTGGTCAATCATTTTCGATTTACCTACCATCTCATCTGAAGACTATACTAATACTATAAGATTATACTAATACTATCTCTATTGCTGTCGCTTCACTGGGAGTATCTCTCGTCTGCTATTGAGATCGTATGCGCATTCAGAATCCGTGGTTGGACCTCGTCAGCGGCTTCCCTTATTGTCAGACCACCATAGTCAGGAAGAACGATCTTCTTGTCTGCGTTCGGCGCCATAGAGGCCTTTTTGTTTCTGATCTTTGTTCTCTCGTTGGTTGTCCTTCAGGATTTCTCTCCTCGAATGTATGACTGGTCCTGAGTGTTGCGCCTTCAATCAAGGCTTTTCACAATGATATATAGAGTGTCTGGACGCGAGGTAACGTCTTTTTATCGCACTGAGGGATTGCCTGTATTGCGTTATTCCCCAGTTTCTTTTCATCTATTGCCATTATGAATCCTGTCTCTCCATCGCTACCTACCTCTCCATGCTTCCTACCTCATTTCTTCCTCTGTCAATCCTCCCGCTTGATTGTCCCTTTCCTTTCGTTCTCTCTTCTATCTCTCAAAGTCTGTCGTCTCTCTCTCTCTCTCTCTCTCTCTCTCTCTCTCTCTCTCTCTCTAATACTTTTCATGTCGATCATATCATGTCATAATGTTAGGTCTCTCGTTCGCCACTTCAGCCTGCTGAAGGACCTCATCTATTCGTATCTATTCATATCGACATTTTAATGTTATTGCTATGGGTAAGACCTGGTTATATGATTCAGTTGATTCCAATTCCATCTCTCTTCCTAACTATATATTTTTTCGTTCCGATCATATTGGAGGTCGAGGAGGTGGCGTGGCACTATATTTTGAGAGCACATTTTCTGCTCCTCAAATGCATTTCGATGCCCCTCCATCTAAAATACGCATTGACATTGTTGATACGTCTCTAATTTAAGGGCAAACGCATAGCAGCTATTTGCATCTATCGTCCGCCTCGCTCTCATACTACCGACTTCTAATACATCATATCTCTCAGCTGTCGTCTCAGATATTATATGCATGAGTGATTTAAAGAACCTCCATTTATCCGATCCTAATCTTCTCCATTTACTTTTTTTGTTGCCTCACCTCTTTCCCTCTGTCAGTCCATCTCTGTTTCTATTCATGTCACCATCAATATCTCATCATCATTGATATAATCATATTCTGTCTACGTCATAAACTCTGACATCTGCTAGGATATCAACGATCACTTCGTTATCTACGCTGTATTGCATCTCGGCCGATCTCCGAGACACTCCCACACATCTTTCTCGCGTAATCTGCGCTCTGTCTATTCTTCTCTTCTTGATTGTGAGTTGGCTCGAATCGACTGATTCCCTATTTTTTGCGAATCACACATCGACGAGAAAATTTCGAACTTTACATCCTCTCTAATATCTGTCTTTGATCACATTGCCTCACTCTCTCTCAAGCATCGAGCCAGGCCACTTGTCTTCTGACTCAATGTTGCGACTCAATACGCGAACTTATTATTATGAAGCGTTGAATAAATTTAGGCAAACCCGACTCGAGGCTGATTGGCTGCGTTTTTACGAGCTTCGTAACAGCATGTCTATCGCTATTCGTCGCGAAAAGGTCATTTTTATCCTCATCCCTCTCATCCATTTCTCCTCATCACTTCTGGCGTAACCTTTCTTCTCTAGATACTACCTCCTCCTTCTTCCCTGCATATTCACACATCTTCTCAATCCCTCCCTTCTCAACAATTATTTTATTGACTCTCTGTCATCCTCCTTTCCTCTTTCTTTTCCCTATTCCCTTCTTTTAAGCTTACGTATAGATCTTGCTACTTTTACTTTTCAAATATTACCCCTGCTGAACTCTTAAATATAATATTCTTAGGCATATCAAATTCATCTCTGCTGGTCTTTATTATTTCTTTAATCGCATGCTCCTCCTCTGCTTCCCCAAATGTCTCGATTTTCTTCTCACATCCTCAATTATTTCCTCACATCCAGCACTTTTCCTACTTTTTGAAAACAAGCTGTGGTTTTTTCCATTCTTAAAACTCGGAATCCTTCCTCATCCTCTTCCTTCCGCTCTATCCCCATCCCCTCTTCCTTTCCAAGCTTCTTACAAGCAGATATGTTTTAAGCAATTGAATTCTTATTTTAATTCTACAAATTATATTTCGAATTATCAATCTGGCTTTCAAATATTACACAGTACTTTTACAAAGCTGCTATATTTATTCGATTTCATTCTTCGTGATTTTGACAAGAGATTTCTAGCATCTATAATTACTCTTGACTTCTTCAAAACTTTTGATACCGCCGATCACGAACTACTATTGCTCAAGCTTGGACATTACGGACTTTCCTTTTCCGCTCTTTCCCTTATTCATTCTTTGTTAATAGATCGTACTCAAGTCCTCCTTTTCAATCCTCACTCTATTTTTTCTCCAGCACTGTTCCAATGTCCCTCAAAGCTATGTTCTTGATCCCTTGTTATTCATACTTTTCACCTCTGATCTATCTTTTGTTCCCACATTCTCTAAACTTTTTATGTAACTGACGATGTTATCCTTCTAAAGATTTTTATCTCGAATGATTCTTCCTCAGCTGAGGCATTTCTTAATCAGGACTTTCACTCCATCTCTGAGTGAACTTCATCGAATTCTCTTCACTTAAATTCTTCTAAGTCTTTGATGCTTATCACTGGCTCCTTTTCCTCACTTTCTCTATCATCCTTCTCCATTTTTTTTAACTCAGTTCCTATTCCACAATCGTCTTCTATTAAAATCCTAAGTATCCACTTTGACTTTTCTTGATCTTTTAACAAGACGTCTCTGTCAAACTGCATTTCTCCGTCTCCGACTTCTTTATCCTTTTCGCTACTCAGAAACTTTTAATATCCCAACTCCTTATAATCTTTCTCTTTGATTACACCAATGTCGTCTTACACATTCCCGCTTTAACTCAGAAACCGTTATCTCGCATCCAGAATATACAAAACTCCTGCCTTCGTTTCTGCTATAATGCTCGTAAATTCGATCATTTATCCATCCTTATTTATTCAATCCCACTGGCTCAAAATTCATCAGCGTTTCATTCTTCATTTTGTTACCTCGTTTATCGACTAGTTCCAATATCCTCTCTTATCTGCGTAATCTTTTACACTCTTAATTTTAGACTCCACTCTCAAGATACCCTTTCGATTCTTTGTCCTTTCTCATTCATCACTCAACCAAATTTCGTATCGCTTTCTCCTATATTGCTGTTAAACTTTACTCTTCCTCCATACACTCTTCCAGCTCTTTTCCATCTCATATCTTACTTTTTACGGAGCGTTGACTCTCTTATGGTCACAAATATGCTGCATCTGCGTCGTCTCTCAGTCTTCCCGCATTGCTATTATATACTACTAATGTACTTGTTGCACAATTATTGTATTCAATTTTTATATTATAATATCCTAAATCTGTTACGTTATGTTATGTTATGTTTTATTCTGTAATTCAACTTTCATATTATATTGAAAAATTTGTGTTTTATGTTCGCTTTTGCGTTTTTACAAATGTAATTTTCTATTCTCTTTTCTGGCGTTAGAACAGCAGGATATGGAGCGAATCGAACGCACTTAGGTGACTTCGAAACGTCTCGATAAGACGCTATGACTCAGATTTCAAGAATCGTGGATTCCTTTTTTGAATTCCTTTTTTGAAAAGGAACTGAATCCCTTTAACTCAGAATAATTGTATGCAAATCTATGTTAACAGGATAATAACATGAGGAAGTGACAAAATAAAATCACGAGAAAATCATTCTAAAGCATATCATTCTTAAGCATATATATATATATA
>NW_017259392.1:752993-761293 GCF_001594045.1 Atta colombica
ATATATATATATATATAATACACTACCTGCGGAAATTAAAGCATCATCTCTCATGCCTTCGAAAAATTGATAAATTTTAAATGAGTGTAACTTCTGCAAAAATGACTACAACTATTCTAAAGTTTATATTCGTGGATACTGTCGTCGCAATCGATGCTCAAGCATCCGAATATAAGCTTTAGAATTAAAGGAAGCACTCCGTCAAGTTTGGCATCAAATTTCGCAGATAGTGATCCGACGATGCATAAACATTCACCAACGTTTAAGAGACGTTTATAATAGAAGCAACAATACCTCATATTAAAAACTTAATCTTTTTATCACATATATGCACGCACACACACGAAGCGTAAATCCACTGTGCAACCTCCACGTAGGACCAACCTACGCTTCGGATAACGCTAAGCGTATACCAGCGGTAATCGCCTGATACGATATTAAAATTAGTAAATTCAATACAGCGAATGCCGTTTTAATCATAATTTCGAACATGAAGAACATTAGTTTAAAAATGTCGCAATCGTTTTGTTTGATCTCAGTAGACTCTAAAGTGTAAAATTACATTAACGTCATAGGGTTCTTTCTTATTTTAATCGAGCTGAATGAAAACGGATAATTGTTTTAGTTTGCAACTTCATCTTTCACTTAAATTTTTACATAAAAAGCTTATTTGTGTGTAAAAAATGATAAAAGTACCTTAAAGAGAAAACTTTGAACTTTTTTTCTCTTTTGTAACGAATATTGTACGTTACTTCATTCATCTTTTATAAGCAGTCAAAGTTAAAAGGACCATTTAGCAATGTTGAATAACTCGGTAAAAAAAAAATCCTACAGAGATCAATAAAAAAAGCAAATTAAAGATAAAGATTCACGCTTTTAAAAGTTGTGAATTGTATTTGTGCCCCTACTTCTCATTTGGCATGAAACTGTGTGCAAAGCTCACAAAACATTTTACGATTTTACGGATCTTTCTTCTTGTAATGTAGTTTCGTAAATAATCAGTCGAATCGAATTTTAAGTACAGATTTGGAAAATAGAGATTTTAAGCTACAAAATGCTTTTTAAACGTTTCATTTTGGCCATTTTTGGTTACACTCATTAAAAATTTATCAATTTTTCGAAGGCAATAAGAGGTGATGCTTTAATTTCCGCGAGTAGTGTATATTTATTAATAAAAAAATTCAATTATATATCAAGAATTTACATAATTTTAGAATACAATAGCTTCTTACATTTTAAATTAAAAAGTTATCTGGTGCTTATTAACTAACGGAGTGAGTGGAGTGAAAATTGCAATGTATGTGTGTAAGAACATGTTTGCAAACATTGATGCGGACATAAATATTAAATACAAAAAATGTCGTGAGAATGTGTGTGTGCGTGCGTGTGTGTGTGCGTGTGTGTGTGCGTGCGTGTGTGTGTGATGCGCGCGCGCGTATGAGAATGAGTGACTTCCGAAAGAAAATCACAGGGCGGAAGGAGATCAACTGGAAGGTGTACAACGTTGTTTCCGCCGTTTTCCTATAGATGACTTTAGCGGTAAGTGGTGATCGAAATAAATAGATCATAGACGTCATACAATAAATTTGGACATCTCAACAACCCCATAGAAACATTAGTCAATTTGTGTCTGCATCATAAAGTTATTCTCGATTGAAAATGTCAGTTTACGAGCCAAATTCTCATCATTTGCGGGAGGTTTTAATTTTTTGCTTCAATATGAAGAAATCTGCGGCTGAGGCTCATCGAATGCTCTCAAATACTTATGATGAGGCCGCTATTAGTGAAAGAATGTGTCGTGAATGGTTTCAACACTTCAAGAACGGTGATTTTGACGTCGAAGACCGGCACAGCGGTGGAAGAGAGAAGGTTTTCGAAGATGCAGAATTGGAGGCATTATTTGAGCAAGACTCGTGTCAAAATCAAGAAAAATTAGCACGATCATTGGGAGTGACTCAACAAGCCATTTCAAAACGCCTCAAAGCCATGGGAATGATTCAGAAGCAAGGAAATTGGGTGCCGTACGAATTGAAGCGGAGAGATGTTGAATGGCATTTGTTTGCTTGTGAACAGCTGCTTGAAAGGCAAAGACGGAAGGGATTTCTGCATCGCATTGTGACTGGGGACGAAAAATGGGTTCATTACGATAATCCCAAGTACAGAAAATCATTCAAAATCAGGGAGTTCCCGGCCATGCTTCCACGTCGATGGCCAAACCGAATATTCACGGCTCCAAGGTCATGCTCTGTATTTGATGGGACCAGCTCGGCGTAGTGTATTATGAACTGTTAAAATTGACTGAAATAATCACAGGCGATCGGTATCGAACGCAATTGATGCGTTTGAGCCAAGCATTGAAAGACAAACGGCCGCAATACAACGAGAGACACGATAAAGTGATTTTGCAACATGACAATGCTCGACCCCATGTTGCGAAAGTGGTCAAGACATACTTGGAAACGTTGAAATGGGAAGTCCTATCCCATCCGCCGTATTCTCCAGACGTTGCTCCCTCTGACTATCACTTGTTTCGATCAATGGCACACGGCCTGGCTGACCAGCACTTCCGGTCTTATGAAGAAGTAAAAAATTGGATCGATTCGTGGATAGCCTCAAAAGATGACCAGTTTTTTCGACGCGGGATTCGTACGCTACCCGAAAGATGGGAGAAAGTAGTGGCCAGCGATGGACAATACTTTGAATCATAAATGTATAACCAGTTTTTTACAATAAAGCCTCGAATTTCGGAAAAAAAACGGCGGAAGCAAAATTGTACACCTAATATAACTATAATTATATTGTATTTATCGAATTTCATTAATGGTACAAGAAGAGAAAGGAAAAGTCACAAAAAAATTACATAATAAGGACTAATCATGGGAACGAGAACAGAAGGAGATACTTGTTCCGTTGATTCCGTCGATTTTGAAAACATTTTTCGAAAATTTAATAAAAAATTATTTTGAACCAATGAATTATTTGCTCTCTTCAGTGAGCTAGTTTAATTTCGGAGAAAAATAAAATAATAATGATAATAATAAGAGACTTACAAATTTCTGCTGTTGGAATGTTTATACCAGGTGTCGAGAACCGAAAAGCTAATGATGTTCATCCGATTGCAAAAATCACGCACAGATCCTAATTACGTAAGCGCGAGTTTGAAATTTTATCATTCTTGATCTTGTTCTTCATTCTTTATTCTCTTGTTCTCTTCGTTCTCTTGTTCTTCGTGCTCCTTTTTCTCTATTTGTGTCTCGCATTGCGGTTTATATAGACAATTTTTTGGAGGTGGTTCTTTGGTAGGATCTAATCAGAAAATCGAGGAATCAAGTTCATGGAATTCTTTCTTTCTTGGTATGATAACAAATTTTAACTAGTCATTAGATAGTTGCCCTTAAGTTAGTTCCACTCGCACTGTAAGTTTTACTTCTATTTAGTTTTCTTCTAGTTAGTTTTACTTCTTATTGATGAGTTTCGTTGTAGGGGGAGAATATGTGTGGGTTGTCGATTTCTTTTTTTATCATCAGTTATAAATGGGAAAAATCATCTGCATTTTATCAAACTGCTCTTAAGCGATGAGCAAATATTCCTGGATTTAGTTAATCGAAAGTCGCAGTTTGTGTTGATTTTTCCCAATATCGGAAAATGTCATTATTAAATTTATGATCCTGTTTTAAGCCTATACTATCATTGGACCCGCGTGATATCAGTGTGAGATGATTAAACATTTCATCTTCTCTTTTGTCCGCGATATCGTGGAGATCGTTTCGTGGTCCGGTTTAGCATCTTGTTACCACCGCGATTTGATAATGATTATTTGATGATTATTTGATAATGGTTTTCTTTTCTACGATGCTCGAAAAAAGGAAATTTAATGCGTTAATGCTATAAGAAATTTTTTATTGCAGATTACTTGATTCTAAATAAATATAATTTTTCGGTTGGAAACTTCCTTCGGATTTGTATTATCGATTGTATTTGTTCGTTCCTTACTTTATTGATCAAACGTTCGCGAGATGAAGAAATTGTGGAGTACAGAGTGTTACATCCACTGGATGTAGCACTCTGTAGTTGCTATGTTGTTTGTTTATTTTGTAATGCACAAACAAAATAAATTAAATTAAATTAAATCGTTTCTTGTTAATTAACAATTTATTCATAAAAAATAAAATAGATTCTATATTTTTTAAAATTACATATTGTGTGATTAAAAAGTATTCGAAGTTTATTTTTTAAAAATTACGGAAAACTATACATCAAATCCGTTTGCTTTACTAAGTTGATACACATGTTCTTCACATTTGATAAAAAAATCGTGGCGTTCCTTCAAATCGTTTGAGAATGACAGTTATTTATGTCAGTGAAGATTTATGTGCGCTGCGATTTCTACGATGTCGAAAAATATCGAGCAAAGAAATACACTAGTATATCAAAAAGATGTGTATTAATTATAGAAAATATATCATCTGAAAAATAAGCAAAAATTGAAATTGTATTGTTTGGATGCTCAAAAAATATTCGTACAGTCGAGAAAAGTTTTTAAAATCAGAAATACATGCGAAGCTTATTTGTTTATGTTAGATCAGAATGTATTCATTGTATAAAATTGTTAATTAATTAAAATTTAATTAATTAAAAGTTAATTAAATTTATTTCTATAAATAACACTATTTTTATAAAAAATTTCTTTGTACGAATACTTTTTACTCTCACTGTTGTCAAGATCATAACTCTAAGTGACCTATAAATATAGAGGGCGATCACTGTTCGTTCAAAAATTATTAATAAATAAATTTAAAAAATATTGTTTTATTTCTGCTATATACTAACGGAATACGACTTTCCACGCGAAGAAACATCTACTCCATCACTCCTCCTCCCCCCTCTTAGGAGAAAATCAGTCGCCCCTTGGCTGGGGAGAGGGACTTCGTTTCGCGTGGAAAGCGTTCCTAGACAGGGAGAAATAAGGTGAACTTTCCTTCATATGAAAAATCGAATGCTCCTAGACAGGAAGGGTATGGAATATTTTTTAATATATATATATAGTAGAAATAAGACAATATTTTTTAACTTTTGTTAATAACTTTTGAACGAATAGTTATTGCCACCTTAAAGCTTTTGAAAGTTACTTAAGATCATGATCTTGACAACATTGTCGAGATCAAGAAAACCGGCGTGATATCTGTTAAACCAAATAATTACCAAATTCTTTCTATTATAAAAATAGTGAAGCGTGCTATGATACCGGTTAAGATGAACAAATGGAATCTACCGGAAGTAGATAAGACTACGATGATGACCTCGGTACCAGGTGTATTCTGTGGAGGTGACCTTGCGGGTGTTTCCCAGACTACTGTGGAATCCGTGAATGATGGAAAGACTGCTGCATGGTACATTCACAAATACATACAGGTGTGTTTGGTACAGATATAGTATAATATCTGGAAAATTGTTCTCATAGCTTTATATAAATCGGAATATTTTTCAGAAATACTCAGAAATATTCGGAAAATTTACTCTTCTCTTAGAATTTTTCATCTGAAATATTCTGATATTTTTTCATTCTATAATTTAAAAAAATATTTTTGATTTTTTTAGATTTTATAACATTTTATCAGAATCAGGAATTATACTGACAATAAAATTCGGTAAAAGTATCGATTAAGGGACCAAGCTCCAATGACCTTGATCTTGATGTATGTTGTTCAGGCCATGACCTTGAGTGACCTCTAACAAGTTTTAGCCATCGCATGTCCTTCATTACAAAGTTATTAACAAAAAAAGTTTGAAAAAATAACATCTTATTTCGGCTATATATAACATCAGAAACTATTCTAAATTTTATCCACCTATTGCATTCCACCTCCCCTATTGCCTAGTGATTTTCCACGTGAACACAAGTTCATTTTAGCAGAAAATTGTTTTTAATACGAAGAATTTGTCTGTTTAAAGCAATAAATTTATTTTAAAATAATGAATTACTGCATGTTTGTAAAGCAAAGAAGTTATTTGGAAATAGGATTATTAAAAATTATTTGGAAACACTCACAGGCCAAAAAAATGAGCCACTAAATTTTAGCCATAAATTTTTAATATCTTCAAATAGCAAACTCAGTAAAAAATCATCATAGCGAGTCGTTTAAAAAAGATTTTAAAGCTTGAAATCTTTATTTTTTAAATCAGTACTTCAAAAAACGGTATAAAACGGATATTATGAAGTTACACAAATATAAATGAAGATGCATAAAATCTCAAAACTTTTTACGAAATTTACGAAGTTCTATGGCATCAATAAAAATTACACACAAATGGGATTTGCAGTTTTCGAAAGAGTGAATCTTTACCTTTAATTTACGTTTTTATAGACTTCTATACAATTTTTTCACCGAGTTATTCAGTAAAGCAAAAACGACCATTTTTGCTTTGACACACGCAATGTCACTAGACAAGTAGTTTCTCGCCACCTCATTAGCAGGGAGAGGGGAGGGGGAAGTAGAGTGAGAGTCGCTTCGGGTGAAAGTCGTGAGCTTCCAAGCAGGGGGGGGGGGAAATGGGGTGGAAGTAAAAAATTTGATTTTGTATAGCAGAAATGAGACGATTATTTCTTAAAACATCTTTTGTTTCTAACTTTTTAACGAAGCTATGTTTTTTAACGAAGGATGAGCGATGACTAAATCTTGTTAGAGATCATTCAGGATTATATGATATATGTCACAATATATGTCAAGGTCAATATATGTCAAGGTCAAATTTGGTTTTCTAATCGATACTTTTTCCTAAACTTCTTATAAACCTTAGGATATTTCATTAACATATAAATAATTTTGAGAAGAGATGTAGATCTTCTGACAAGTACCACTACCCAAATGCCATACGCCGATTTTCTTGAGACTATGCATACATGTAGTACATGAAAAATATCTAACACGTATTATTTTATATTTGAAAGCTGTTATAAGGATAGAAAATGCGCCCTTATGAATGTATAGGAGTGAATTCCAGTAGTTGACGAAGTACTCTCGTACGTTTGTTACAGAATGGGGTATACGGTGATTTTCGAAATTGCTGAATCCAAATCTGCATTTTTGAGAATTCAATATGATGGAATCAATATGGCGAATTTGATTTTTTTTAAATGAAAACAGCAAGACATTCTCGCTCTCTACCGAATTCGAGAATAATCAACGTGGAGAGAAACTATGACGAGAAATTATTTCCTTTTTTAATTTTTTGTTTTTTATTTGTTTTTGTTTTTTTTTAAATCCAAAAAATAAAAAAAAACAAAAAATTAAAAAAGGAATAGTTTCTCGTCACCTCTACGTTATTCCCGGGTTCGGCAGAAAGCGAGAATGTCTTGCTTCATTAAAAGAAATCAAATCCGCCATATTGATTCTATCATATTGAATTCTTAAAAATTGAGAGCATCACCGCACAGTCTCAGGAAAATCGGTGCATGACACTTGGATAGTGTTACTTGTAAATTTTTCTAAAAAGTGTTCTAATTCGTATAAATAATGTAAGAAAGTTATAAACTTAGAAATTCTGTGAACAAATTTGAAAAATTGTATGAAAAATCTGTGAAAAATTTTCTCTTCATTAATTGTCATCAACAAAATCTTTATAGATTTCCAATTCTTTATAGATTGTCGCGAAAGTGTAAAATTAGGTAAAATCGTACATATATTCAAGTGACATAATGTTATTTTATATTTTAATTTTTATATTGTGTAGGAATTCTATGACTTTGCGGTACCAGAAATTCCACAATTACCAAAGTTCCACACCGCCGTTGACAATGTTGACCTCAGTGTTGAGATATGTGGAATAAAATTCGAGAATCCTTTCGGTCTTGCTTCTGCACCACCTTGCACCTCCAGCGCAATGATCCGGCGAGCTTTTGAAGCCGGCTGGGCCTTTGCAATCACAAAAACTTTTTCCTTGGACAAGGTCCAATTTCATTTCATAAAGAACTATCGCCGAATCATAATATTTTATTTCCAACATAATATTTTATTTCCAAAATATTTCGTCACAGGATCTCGTTACCAATGTATCGCCGCGCATTGTCAAAGGCACTATGTCTCGTCATCATTATGGACCTGAGCAGGGTAGCTTCTTGAATATCGAGTTGATATCCGAGAAAACCGTCGATTATTGGTGTGGCAGTATCACTGAACTAAAACGAGACTTTCCTACAAAGGTATACAATACTTTTTGCTCAATTATATGGAAGTATATATAGAGTTTATGCAAATAATAAAATTAAAATAATTATATAATTAAAATAATTATATATATAT
>NW_017259392.1:761393-799477 GCF_001594045.1 Atta colombica
CATTTCATATAATAATTTGATTAAGGTAATATACTCGCGATAATATCGTCTAAAAGTTTAGTTCTGTTGCGGCACTCGGTGATGATATTTCACTCCCACCAGAAAGAGAAAACTGACAAAAAATAATGAACATGTTTGAGAAAGCACTCTTTTCAACAGTAATTGTTAAGTTATAAATTTAAATATTGATTATTAGTATTTTCGATTTTGCCTGTCCAAGACACACAAGCGGAAAGAAAATGGCTCAGACTAAACATTTGAGTGAGCGCTCGCTATTACTGGTGTGTTCTTTTAAATCATCCAATCAGCATTTTAGATCTGGAAAAATACATCACTAGCAGTGAGCGCTCAACTGTTGAGTTCGCTGAATACAGCCAATAAATACAGATAAACGCAAACGCCGATGCTGTCAGATGTCCGCTGGCCTTTCCCTCTACTCCTCATCATTTCCTTCAGTCGCCACTATATGCCAAAGAAAATCAAAATAATGCATTCTTTTCTCTATTTTCCTAACTAAATGATCAAAATTATAATTTTTTTTTACAATATTTGTTTCATGTTTCTTCATCGTTTTTAATATATTGTTGTTAGTTTAGGTCATACAAAAATAAACACATTTTCGTGAATTTTGTACAGGCGACACGTATAAAAAGTTGTTAATTGTTTAGATCTCAGTATTGAAACGGTCAATCTCATTTTAATTGCACAAGCATGTCAAAGTCGTCTAGTACAATATATAGTTTCAATTTCAAAAAATTCTGACTATTTTTATTTCGCGAGTGAATATCTTAATTTTTTGAAGCATACATTTTTCTTTACATAGAATTCAGTTATTCGAGAAATTTGTTATTCGATAGTTTTCGAGATCATTGATTACGAATTTAACCTCAGATTTTTAAAATTCAAAATGGCGGGTTCAAAATGGCCCAAAAAACAAAAAGTTAATAATAAAAACAGCAAACATAAAGTAACCTCCATTTGCAGTATATATACTGCATAGATTGTTCTTAGGCGTCGGTCAGACGCCTTGTGCGTTCGACTTGTGATCTACTGTTATGAATTCGGGTTTGCTGGCGCCCCACATAGAGCTGACTTGCTCCAATAAGACAGGAGACAGTCTAACTACTTGATTGTTTCGCATTACGAGTAAGCCAATATACAATCCTAATCCTAATCTCTATCCTTATCCTTCCAGAGCATGCGTCTGGACGAGACGTAGAAGAATAGGTCTCCTCGTGGTTTCTCGTAGACATGAGGCGCCTCGAAGATTCGAGGCGTGTCGCGGCGAAACTGCTCACCCCTGCAGAAACATTTTGCAAGCGCTACTGGGTTTTTCCATCGCCTTTCTCGAGACAGTTTCATTGGATGATGGATGGTAGTCTGTCGCATATACCTTTGTGAGTGAGAGAGTATGTTCGCCCCGTTCTCGGGACTAACTTACATTAACTGTACAGATTGTTTGCCTTTTGAGTATTCACTTCACTATACTAGATTCGCAATTTTGAATTTTTAAATTTTGACTTCAGATTCATAATGAACGACTTCAAAAACCTCAAAACTTCAAAAACTTCAAAAACCTACTTGACCCCATTTTACAGCCCCAGAACTAATTTTTTTTATTTGTACGCCATATTGGATTATTCGTCATTTTGAATTTTTTAATTTTGACTTCAGATTCGTAATCAGCGATCCAAAAAATCTCTCGGATTTCATTTTCGATTAATTAGCTATTAATTAATGATAGTTAAAAAGCCTGCTGAGAGCCAACGCCAGTTGTAGTTGCAAATTATAATTTATTTTCCAATGCACACATATAAAATAAACTAAAATAACATAAACTAAAATAACGTTTCGATCCGAGTTTTGGGTCCTCCTCAATATTAATGTTGAGTAACGAATGAAATACTGTGTCACATACTAAATGTTATTCTATGAATCATTTGAAATGCATTTCTATCGCTTAATATCAAGAATTGTGCTTAGAAGAAGATATCGCTTACATCGAGAATTGTGCATAGAAACGTCATTAGACTTTCTGATTTATTAAATCATGACAATATAATATGTTAATTAATTAAAATGTAACAATATAATAAGTTAAATAATGTCTTGAGCATAAAATTTGGTATGATAATAATGTGCAAAATTGACATGACAGTTTCAGATTGCTACAAATATTGATGTTACATTGTCATGAACAATAGTCGTGAACACAACAATGGTGAACATAATGAGAAAATATATCTAAATAACAACAAACGCGCTCCTATTAGTCAGCTTTGCTAAAGAGGGGGAATCATCAAGTCTTAGATATTAAATATAGATATTAAATATAAATATTAAAGTACTGTATGTAAGATCTAAAAATTCAGATTCAATAAAGTTAAAGTACGACCGATAACCTAGAATGCCGGTCGAGACAAAGAACACTATACACCATGTTTATTCTGGTGCGCAATAACTGTGTCAGGCTGGCTCGCCAACTGCTGAAAACACTTAGCGGAGGCAAAGAACATTTTACCCCCTTTTCTCGCTACTAATTGTCTAGGATTCGGACTTGGATACTTGCTCAGCGAATCTCGGAGTTCTCGCTTGGGATCGGAATTAGGAACGGAATAGATCTTTTTAATCGCTATTTTTATATCGCGCTGTCAGGTCACGTCGGAATTTCCCGATTTTCTTCGGCATTTTTTCTCAGCGCGCGGCGTCGCAAAAAATCAGTTTTCAATAATAATTGAATCAGTGGTTTCCCAATAAACGAGAATGGATTGAAATAAATTAAAATGGATTCAGATTTTCAGAAATATTGATTTACGAATGTTAAAATGAATGCTTTTCAATTCTGAATGCATTTTTATTCATTTTTAGGAATTACTTGAAGCATATCTCTATGCTTTTCAATCTAAAAATAATATTAGCTAATTTCTATGCATTGTGAATACTGTTCAATTCAAAATTTTGAATAGGAAATGCAGTTTTTCAATCCAATTGCATCCAATTGAATCTAATTGAATTCAATTGAATCCAATTAAATCTAAAAAAAGTATTCACTATTTAAAATACGCATTCGGATAGAAAAAAATTTCAATCCATTTTCGTTAATCCATTTTGAGTTGGGCTTGTTCGATGCTTATTCGCTAAGGATTATACTTTAACTTCAAAAAAGATTCCGGCGCACTGCGTTATTGTTACATACGAGTTTCTCCCATAGACTACGCATTCAAGGTATGGCAATAAAGCCCAGATAGAAAAGAATGTATTGATTTAAGTGCGTTCTTTCTTGTTTCGTGCATGCACTAGAAAGAACACATCTGGATCACAATGTTACGTTCTTTTCTACCTGAGTTTTATTCCCACTTCTAGAATTTTGAAGAATGCTCAGTCTATGTACTCAGTTACCGTGGCTGTTTTCCTTTTAGAAGATACAAATCGACACAGTTTAATACACTCGAACACAATTTAAATGGAACGCGATATGTGCAGTGTGTGCAACCAACTTTTAATCTCTAACCTTTTAAAAGATAGTTAAAAATGATCAAAGAACAAAACAAAATTAGAATTACGAACTAGTTTGCATATACATTCTAATATCATTAAATTCGTCAAAATTGCACTTGACACACTCTGACTCTCCTTCCCAGCAGAGGCAGTGTCGATTGAATTGAACAAAATTGTAAGTGGAAAGCGACGATTTTTCTCTTAAAAGGAAAATAGTCTCGATGATGGATCCAGAAGGGGGGAGGGAGGAGCGGACGAGGCTATCGCTCCCCCAAAGTTCACTAAACAGAAAGTTAGAATTTATTTATATAACAAAATTTGTTTTTAAATAACATCTTATATTATGTTAATGTATATATAAAAATATATCTGGCTAATAAAATGCTAAATATGTATAATAAATACCAAAAATAAATACCAAATATGTATAATTTATATTTTATGATCATGATATTGAGATTGAAGGAAAAGTTCTACGGTATTTTGTTAGCTCAAAATTATACATAAAATATCTTTGTTAAAAATGATCAAAATTTAAATTAAAATAAACGTTTTAAAGCTTGAAATCTCTACTTTCAAATGGTTATTTTTTTGAATTTATGTAAGTTTGTCATTTTATAGAAAACTACAAGTTGAAAAAGATGGAAAATTTTTCTTCTCACTTTGTGGATCTGTAACGTGTCAAAAAAGATCTGAAAAAAATTTTCGATTATCTATTTCGAAAGTTTAGAGTTTTCCTTACAAAATCGTCTTTTAAAAATGTTTCTTATTTTTTGTTCTTGAGTTCTATTCGCGAATTAAGTAAAAAGGAGCATTCTAACTTTGATTGTTCATAACTTCATTAAAAATCATTGTACTGCAATTAAAAAAACAGATTCTTAAAGCTGAACGTTGCTTTATCGAATAGCTAGTATCATGCTAATATTTTAAATGTAAAATATATAGAAATTTGAATAAAAAATGTAATATTACCATCTTTATAACCATTGCGCAATGGAAAAAAAAACAGTAATATCATATTTTTAGCTCAAATGTACATATTACGTGTACAACTTTGCTTCCGCCGTTTTTTTCCGAAATTCGAGGCTTTATTGTAAAAAACTGGTTATACATTTATGATATTCAAAGTATTGTCCATCGCTGGCCACTACTTTCTCCCATCTTTCGGGTAGCGTACGAATCCCGTGTCGAAAAAACTGGTCATCTTTTGAGGCTATCCACGAATCGATCCAATTTTTTACTTCTTCATAAGACCGGAAGTGCTGGTCAGCCAGGCCGTGTGCCATCGATCGAAACAAGTGATAGTCAGAGGGAGCAACGTCTGGAGAATATGGCGGGTGGGGTAGGACTTCCCATTTCAACGTTTCCAAGTATGTCTTGACCACTTTCGCAACATGGAGTCAAACATTGTCATGCTGCAAAAAATCACTTTATCGTGTCTCTCGTTGTATTGCGGCCATTTGTCTTTCAACGCTCGGCTCAAACGCATCAATTGCGTTCGATACCTGTGATTGTTTCAGTCGGTTTTAACAGTTCATAATACATTACGCCGAGCTGGTCCCACCAAATACAGAGCATGACCTTGGACGTCAAAATCACCGTTCTTGAAGCGTTGAAACCACTCACGACACGTTCTTTCACTAATAGCGGCCTCACCATAAGTATTTGAGAGCATTCGATGAGCCTCAGCTGCAGATTTCTTCATATTGAAGCAAAAAATTAAAACCTCCCGCAAATGACGAGAATTTGGCTCGTAAACTGACATTTTCAATCGAGAATAACTTTATGATGCAGACACAAATCGACTAATGTTTCTATGGGGTTATGTTGACAGATGCCCAAGTTTATTGTATGACGTCTATGATCTATTTATTTCGACCACCACTTCGCTAAAGTCATCTATAGGAAAATGGCGGAAGCAAAGTTGTACACCTAATATATATTCTATTTTTTTTTAAATTGGCAATTACACTACTTGATAGAGCAAAGTTTTAACATTAAGAATCTGTTTTATTAATTACGGTATGATTTTGAACGGAGTTATGAGCAATCAAAATCAGAATGCTCTTTTATTTATCCGCGTGTAACTTTGTAATAAAAAGTGATAGGGACATTTTTTTCAAAACGAACTTTCAAGAAAAACTTTTTTTTACGTCAGTTAGTCGAAAATTTCGCAACAAATGTTTTCTGTATATAATTTTGAGCTAACAAAACTCCGCAGAACTTTCTCTCCAACTAAATATCAATAGTAGTAATAATAATAGTAAATATAATAAAACAATAAAGTAATAAAAATAATTTTAAAAATATTAAAAATAACATCAACGACGAAATAATAATAAGTAAATATTTATATTTCGTTATACCGTCCCCCCCCCCCTCTCCTTCAGAATAACTCCCTGGATCCGTTTCTTGCTATGTCTATGATTTCCTCGCACATGACAATATCTGGTCAGTGGAGAACGACACATATTTGATGATGAAAAACAACAAATTAACAGTTGAGCTACAATTATGAAATAATTGTTTTGATATGAAAACCCTCCTCGAAAAAGCAGTCGAAATCAGTACGCTTAGGCAAGGGGGTAATCACTTTATGTAACCGTAGGACAGAGTCCCTGAAATCATATGAAATCCCTACGTATAATTCCATAATTACATGTACAATCATGAGAAATCATTATGTAATATTTGATAAAACCATTTACATATTTTATCAAATAACTTCGTATGTAGTAAAGAAAAATATTTGTATTCAAATGAAATCGTATCAAATGAAATCAAATGAAAGATGAATGTGGGGACAATATTTCAACTAGCGATTACTCTCTCGCTATATTGTATATTGCTCATAGTATATGTCATTAACATGTAACAGCGAATTATGGAACAAATAATTCCGTAAGTAATCATTCTGATAGCGAAGATATTAAAAAAAACCATGATATTTACATTAGTAACAATCATATCATAGTACAGTCATATCATTTTCTCCTTTATTTATATATCAATAATATTGTTACATTAGGAAGGGTGTATTCTAAATTCAGAAAATCGATTTTTTTTACGTTCTAATCTGAAACATAAAAAAATCGATTCTTTTTACATTTTTTAAGAGTTTAGAATCCTAAAAATTACTTTCTAAAAGATTTTATCAATGCTTATCAAATTAATGAAAATATAGGAATTTTAAAATTGTAGCACACTTTTGCGTTTAATACTTTATCATGTTCAAAGGTAATTATTACATGGTAAAAAATTTTTTATACGTAATCATATGTTATTACGTAAAATTATATAATTATGTATAATTATACAGGATGTCAGAATATTTGGTACTATTTTCATAGATAAAACGGATAAAAGCAGATAAAACGGATTAAAGTTGACAATTCCTCTGCAACTTTCTCAATAGTTAACAAGTTATTAATTAATAAATATCGTCCATATTTTAATGCCTAGCAATCTCCATCACCTCTTCGTGCGCTTGCATTTGGTGATATGCCGGATTAAAATATGGCGATATTTATTAATTAATAACTCGTTAATTATTGAGAAAGTTGCAGAGGACTTTTCAACTTTAATCTGTTCTATCTGCATATGAAAATAGTATCAAATATCCTGTATAATTATATATGTAATTATATAATTTTACGTAATACAATACATAT
This sequence comes from Atta colombica, assembly GCF_001594045.1. Taxonomy (NCBI): domain Eukaryota; kingdom Metazoa; phylum Arthropoda; class Insecta; order Hymenoptera; family Formicidae; genus Atta; species Atta colombica. The sequence goes on from NW_017259392.1 coordinate 768,563, forward strand.
GATTATCTTATCCATGATATAATCCTGTGTAAAACAAAAATATTCCCTAAGGCTTAGAAAACTGAATTACCTTTCTCGTCATGAATACTGAGAATCTTCTCATACTTTTCACTTTTTCCGGTGAGGGATAACGTGGCAATCATCTATCACGTCCCCAGGTAATGCGTCTCTGAATTTGTACTTCTCCCAATTGATGATGAAACCTGCTATAACGGCAATAGTAAGCGTTTCTTTCAAGTTCGCTAGCGTTTCGATTTTAGCCTTCCCACTTAAGTTAAGTCATCCATGTATATGAACATGTAATATTCCTTCGGCTGAAGTCGCGAAAGATTTCACGTCAGAAATGATGTAGAGCTATTACATAATCCAAACGGAGTCTTGAAGAATTCATATTGATTGTCGGGTGTGACGAACGAAGTATACTGACGATTCTCGACAGCAATTGATACATAGAAGAAGCTGTTCTTCAGGTTTAGTACCAAGAAAACTTGGGCATTGGCTCAATATGCAACGCATCAATATGATCGTCGATCAAAGGCAAATAGAAAATCTATCGCGAAGTATCTTCTGGTTTAATTGTCGGTAATCTACACAGACAGAATAAGTTCCATTCTTTTTCGGCACGATTATGACTTGAATGTTTGCTGTTACTCAGTTGGATGACGCCATAACTACTCCTTCAAGCTATGCATTCAGAATGGCCTTTTTCTCTATTGCTAATTGGTAAGGTTTTAAACACACCGGTGACTCATTATGTAACACGATTTTCGTTTCAACGCTTGTCTGATTATTCTGCTTCGATACGTAGTCTTCGATTAGTTGCTGTATTTGATGGCGATATCATTCATCGACGTCCATATAGTATATCTGAATGTATTCACTGCGCATAGTTTTCGTTTCTTCGTAAATCCCCTGGATCGTATTTCTGTATTTTCTTTGTTATTTTCTTTGTTTTTGTCTTTCTTTCTTTTTTCTTTTTTATTGTTGACTTCGTTATTCTTCTTTCTTATTTCTTCTTTGCTGTCATCATTTCCATTATTCTCCTTTATTTTTTCTTCTTTTCTATTATCGCGCTCATTTCTTCTACGAAAATCATGTCGCCCTTCATTCGAATGTCTATCTGCCTTGTAAGCCTTTTCTTCATCCTCTCGTTCATTGCATCGTCCAGTACCACATGTATTTCTGCCTTGTATCAATCTCCTTGGATTAGATCAGTTCAAAAAAACTTTCAATCGGCTTTACTTGCAATCTTCCTAACATAAAGCGAATGGAGTGCGAATGAATAGATTATCAATTCACTGATTTCGCTGAATTCTCACTTTCACTTTTCGTCTTCCTTCATTGTCTCGCTGGAACTATCACACTTCGTCGCAATGTGCCCAAACTGGTTGCATTTGAAGCATTTCGATCTTATTGTTTTTATGTGAGCAGTTTCGAGCTATATGTTTAAGCATCCATAGTTAAAGCATCTTGCTTCTTTGCGTTCCTTCTGGTTGGAGTTCTTTTCATTCTTATCTGTGCTTTTTTCTTCAGCTGCTCCTTTCGTAATTTCTTATTTGTTTTCTCTTTTATCCGATCATAGTGCTCCAAATTTTTTCTTAATTGCATCATGATGTCTACTCCGTAAAAGATGCTTTTGTGGCTTTCCGTCAGATACTTCATCGATGATATATTGAATATATTGAGAATATATTGATATATTGAGTGTCTCCTCTTCGTCGTTTAACTCGTTATCGTCTGCATACATTGGTGTTTCATTTGATTGTCTTTTCCTCTTAGTCAGCTGTGCGTGTACTATAGCGCTATTATGCTTCGTTTCGAACTCAGCAGACGCTTCTTCATCAGCTTTCAATTATTTCTTTCTGTAACGACATGAAATGTTTCACTGATCCTCGCAGCAACTTCTTCGCTTAGACGATTTTCTGCAAGTTATCCCACTGTAATAGTAAAAAAATATTCGTTCATATTTTCAAATTCGTCTGTCTATCTATCTACTTTCATTTGATCATCTCTCGAGAAATGAGAGATTATTACGCTTCCTCCGATAGCTCTTATTGTGATTACTTTACTGTTCTTTGCGCTGTCTAGTTATCTCTGACTGATCGCTTTCGCGTATTACTCATACTTCATCTCTTCCGTCTTTTCCGCGCTTTATTCTGTTCCTTATTTTCATCATCTGATTTTTCTTGATCATCTTATCTCTCATTTCGTTATCTGAATCGCTTCGTTTTTCTAAATAACCGTATCGTCCTCGGTATCATTATCGATGTCGCTTTCATCGCGCTTTCATCTTGCTCATAATGTGATAATAGTTATAAATCCGTCTTATTTCCCGTCGTTAATTTCAACTTACGCAACTGCTTTTTGAATTCTCCTACAGTTATTTTCTTTATCAGCATGGAAATCACGCATCCCGATTTCGCTATTTTCTCGAGGTCCTCGTCGTTGCCCATGATCCTCATGATCTCAATTATGTAGAAAGTTAAAGTAAATTATGCGATATGAATTTACACAATACAAATTTACGGAATATATGAATAACTGCAGCCTGCTGTGGACTGCTGATTCGATGATAACTGACTAGCTGCTATCGTCCTCTCTCGTTTTCTCCTCTTACATATTTGCGCCTGGCGTTCCAGTGGCCAAGGACGCGCCACCGATTTCCGGACCTATCTCCTGCATTTATTAAAGTAATGAGAAAAAAAATTTTTAATCGATCTTTTTTACCTCAAAAGCTTTCATTTTATGCCAAAAGGACACTCCTAAATTTTTATAAAAAGATATTAAGATTTAGAAGTCGCCAGTGAATGATTTTTAAATCATCAATTTTGATTTTCCTTAATACATATTTGATTTGATGCAAAAATGGCTTAATCCGGATTTATAAATGTAGTGCAATAGTTTTTCGCTGAACACGATGCAATAATTCATTTAGCTCTACGATATATGCTTTAAGAAATACAGTCCAATTAAAAATGACTAAATTTTGAGTTCAAGGTCGATTTTAGCAAGTGTTCAAATGGGCCGTTACTCCCCTCAAATTGTAGGTTTGTTCACCCAAGACAAGATCCAGTTGGAATTTTTCCGGGATCTTCTATAGGACCTTTAAAAGTTGCATTTAACTGGATTGTAAAATGTTTATAAGGACAGAAAAAAATTTTTTAAATGTGTTCTAAAGTATGCAACTCAACAAAAAATAGGGAATACTTTAGAACACGCTCAAAATTGTATTGGAAGTACAAATAAGTTTCCGCCGTTTGCAAAAGACGGCGCCACTAATAAACTATAGTTAAAAATTGTTTGATGTAAAACAATAAGATTGGATATCTGGCAACACCATAACCTTGAAATATTAGCGATTTTGTATCAGCATCATATATTTTTTTTTTGTACGAAAATGTTGAATTTTGAGCCGAATAAGCGTCATTTGCGGAAACTTTTGATTTACTTCTTTAATTTGAAAAAATCTGCAGCTGAGGCTCATAGATTGTAGAAGCATATGGTGATGCTGCCTTAAGTAAGAGAAGTTGTGAGTGGTTTCAAAAGTTTAAGAACGGTGAATTTGACGTCGAAGACAAAGAACGTAGCGGAAAGCCGAAAATGTACGAAGACGCGGAATTAGAAGCGATTATTGGAGATTCGTGCCAAACGCACAAAGAACTTGCACTTAGGAATGATTCAACAAACAATTTCATATCGTTTGAAATCATTGTGAAAGCAAGGAAATTGAGTTCCATATGAATTGAAGCCGAGAAACGTTGAATGCCGATTTTTCACATGTGAAATGCTTGCCAGGCATAAACGAAAGGGTTTTTTGCATAGTTACTGGTGATGAAAAATCCACTACGATACCCAAAGAAGAGGAAATCATGGGGACCACCTGGCCATGCTTCAACAGCGACAGCCAAGCCGAATATTCATGGAAAAAAACTCATGTTGTGTATTTGGTGGGATCAGCTTGGAGTCGTGTATTATGAATTGTTCAAACCGAACGAGACCATTACTGAGGTTTTCTACCGAACACAATTGATGAGATTGAGCCGAGCCCTCAAGGAAGAACGCACCTATTACTACTCCAGGCATGACAAAATTATTCTCCTGCATGATAATGCTTGACCACATGTTGCGGCGCCGGTCAAAACCTACTTAGAAACACTCAAATGGAAAGTTCTACCCCATCCGCCGTATGCTCCTTCCGACTACCACTTGTTCCGATCGATGACGCATGGCCTGTCTGAGCAGCACTTCATATGAAGACATCAAAAATTGTATCGATTGGATAGCCTCAAAAGAAACGTTCTTCCGACGCGGTATCCACATGCTACCAGAAAGATGGGAAAAAATAGTGGCTAGCGATGGTCATTACTTTGAATAAAACATTATGTACCGTTCTTTCACAATAAATGCTTAATTTTTTATTAAAAACGGCGGAAACTTATTTGTACTCCTAATACAATATTCAGAGTATCGTAACTCGGTGAAAAATTATTTCAAACAAAAAATCAAAAAAACATTTGAAAGCTTGAAATTTCTAAGATTTTCTTTCAACATCGGTACTAATATTTCAATTTGATTGATTCTTTATGGAAATATACGGATACAAATGGATACTCGTTAAATCTGAAAAATTTTACAAACTTTACGAAGATCTATGGCGAGAAATAAAATTCACACAAAAATGCGATTTGCGATAATCGAAAGAGTGAATCTTTACTTTCAATTTGCTTTTTTATTGAGTGCTGTACGATTTTTTTTCACCGAGTTGAAAAATGATCACTTTTGCTTCGTACGTTCAGTAATTCAATGAAGAGAAATAGTACAGCACTTAATAAAAAAGCAAATTGAAAGTAAAGGTTCACTCTTTCAACTGCTGTAAACCGCATTTTTTGTGTGATTTTTAGATTTTTACTTCACGCCATAGACCTTTATAAAATTTGTACAAAATTTCAAATATTAACAAGTATCCATTTGCGTCCGTACAGCTCCATAAAAGATCAGTCAGAATTGTATTGAAATATTTATTACCGATTTCAAAAGTAAAGAATTCAACCTTTTTTATTCCTTATGTTTCATGTCATCAAAGTTAAAGTTTATTTTTTAATTTTAAAAGTGCTATACAATTTTTTTTCACCGAGTTATTGAATGTTGAAATAAAAGTGATCATTTTTGCCTCCCCCCCTCTCTCCCTATGAGTAGCCACATATCTCACTCCTATGGGATATACAGCAAAAATGCAAGGGTTTCAGAAAAATTTATTTTTTAATATGAAAAATAAATATTTCGGATTTCTAATATTTTTTTCATAATACAATTGTAGACAGTACAAGTTTTTACTGATATAGTTCGCTTATTATAAACATAATAAATAATACTTAATAAATTAAGTTTTTGACAGATGCAGCGTATATATCGGAGTTATTCTAACTTTTTATATAAAACTTTAAAAAAACAAACATTGTTATACCTAGTAATATGTGACGCATACATCGCATACATATTATATAAAAAATATATTTTTTAGTTTATTTCATTATTCTTAAAGCAAATTTGTACTTTGAGAACATTGCACTAAACTACTAAGACGAAATAAAATATTCAGATAATGGACAATCTGATATTTAGTAATCATTAAACTCAATTGTACCATTGAATTCTTTGCTTTTTAGATTTAAAATTTAATACACCTTTACCAATTTTGTCAATTGCTAAATTTAATCGATTTCTACGCTTAGATTGTAGAAATTTTAAATTAGAAAAAATTCTTTCAATTCTAGCAGAAGAAATGCAACATTTAAACAAAATGCTTGCAATTAGAACGGATTATGAACCGGCCACAAATATTCCTAGATAGGGCGAGTTTTTTGTGCATGCGTAGTGCAGAGTAATATCTAAGAGCTTGCAATGAAAAATTGTTGAAAGTTCCTAAAAAAACAAAACTGCATTTTGACTAGACATTTTGACCGGTTAAAACCAATTTTAACCACTGGCTAGATCAAAACAAAAAAAAGTAGTCTTTTGTCAATCCTGGTTTTAAGTAAATGCATGTATGAATACGTGCGTGAGAGTAGGTTCTATGTATTATACAGTTCTTGATCAAAAGAATTGCGTCTCTTTTTTAATTTTGGGTTAAGAAGGTAAGATTCTGAACGGTTTGAAAAGTGACGGTGTTTTGAACTTGGATTGCGGAAAAAATATAAATGCGATCTATTTCAATTTGACGCTTTATTACTACATATATTAAACTTATTGTATGATAAATTTCATTAAAAAATATTGATCTAGCGAGGAATAATAACAATCGTATGAAATGTGATTTTGCGGAAACATGAGCAGTATACATGATTCAGATTATTCTGAAACAAAAAATCGAAATAGTTTCTTAAATTAAAATGTACTCTTCATCGTAATTATAGACAGTGGACGCCCTTTTACATGTCTAAGACGTGTAATAAAATTTTATGACAGACTTAGATTTAAGGGATATTTTGTAACTGTTAAAGCTTAATATGGTAAACATGTGTATCTGAGAATTCTCCTCTTGTTTTTTTCTTAATAAAATGTTTATTAGGATGGAATCTATAGACGTTGCTCAAACTTTAAGATAATTTTGAACTGGTGCTTAAGATATCATCAGCCAATCAGAAAGTAGCGTGTCATTACTTGAGACGATCAAGAGATTAAGAACGGACTATGCACATCGATCTTAGAGTTAAAGTGCAATTTTAGTATTATGCGTCTATATCTTCTTCGCGAAACGAGGTCCACTCCATCTATCCTCTTACCTAGAGGCGCATGATTTTGGCCATGTTCGTATATTACTAACAGTTGATTACCAGTATTGAAAATCTGTAGTTCTGTTTACTATACTGTACTAACAACTGTTTTACGTATATTGTATTGACAACTGGCAATAATATATAAATACGTCTTTTTTATGTGGATAGATCTTATTTCGCGTAAAAAATTGCACGCCTTCAGGCAGGAAGGGTGGACCTCGCTTTACGTGAAAAATCAGACGCCCCTAGGCAGGAAAAGAAAGATGGACTTCGCTGAGATCTCCAAGAATCGGAATAGAGCGCATAGCACAGTGTGTCACCATTATGCGGCTGGTCGGGACTTCATACAGCATACATTGAACTCGTGTCCAGTGTGGGAGGATGCGCGCGGAGAACTGATTGTAGTAATGTAAAGAGACCTCTTGCGGTTCTCGCTCCCGGCATTTGTAAGCGAGATATTACGAAATAAAGAGCATATCGTCTATAGTCTCTTATTTCTCAGTAATAGTCAACTTATAGATGACAGAACATTGATTCTGTCAGTGTTATCAACGTAAATTTGACTACTAATGGTGGCGGTTTATTCTAATTCATATTACAAAAACACTAGTTTTTGAAATATTTAGAGTTAAAGTGCAATTTTAATATCATGTATTCATATGATCTTATATGCGAAACAAGGTCCTTGCCAAATCTCTGTACTTCTCCTTAAGGACATCTAACTTTCCACGCAAAGCGAAGGCTACCCAAAATCTCCCTCCCCCCCCCTCACAATCAGTGTTATGATTCTCCGAGGAGACCGCGTATGTGCAGTACTCAGAACGACAGGAAGAGGGGTGTTGCTGCGTGTTCTACGCGGATGGCTGACCTGTTCCCTTCTTTCGTCTCTTTCACTCTAGCGTTCCGCCTCCTCTTTTGTCATTACGTTTACAAAAGGAGAAGATGATTTGCCAGGATTTCTCTGAGCACAAAAATTGTCGTAATATTTACTTATGTTAGACTTAAATTGTAGACATAAATAATGCACAAGCTTTCACGTATAACATACAACAAAACTTGTGCATTGCTTAGATCTACAACTTAAGTTGTATCGCATATATTATAAGATCGCATATAAATGCATGATATTAAAATTACACTTTTAACTCTAAATATTTCAAAAACTAATGTTTTTGTAATACGAATTAGAATAAACCGCCGCCATTAATAGCCAAATTTATGTTGATAACACTGATTCTGTCATGTAAGTTGTAATCTGTCATCTGTAATTCTGTCATCTGTAAGACTACTACTGAGAAATAAGAGATTACAGACAATATATAGAAAATATAACACGTTAAACACGTAGCTGCTCTGGTAAAAATTTTTCTCAAAATTTTTCGTATAATTTTTCAGAATTTCTCTATAATTTTATAACTTTTTCATATTTTTTTATATGAATTAAAATATTTTTCAGAAAATTTACATCTTTTTTCAGAATTTTTTATATGTTAATTATGAAATATCGTAAGATTTTTAAGAATTTTTTTAAGTATAATTTCTGATGAAATGTTATAAAATCTAAAAAAATTTTTAAATACTCTTTAAAAAATTATGGAGTGAGAAATTTTAAAATATTTCAGAATTCACTTGTATGAGTAAAGTTCTGAGAGAAGAAGTAAACTTTACGAATATTTCTGAGCATTTCTGAAAAATGTTCCAATTCGTATAAAAATTCGTGAGAAAAATTTTCACCAGGATGAATTCAATTAAATGAACATGATTAGAAATGATTAGAAATAAATATGATTAGAAATAACATTCTTTAACAAACTTCCTGTAAATGTATATTACTAGCGCTAGATAATGAGGAAAATATGGAAAATAACATCAAATATGTGATTTTCTGCAATTTGTTTGTAACTTGCGGTTATGTTGGCTATTGCAACTCATTTGAAACTCGCCGTTGATTATTGGCGGATTTTGGCAATCAAAAGTTGCGGTCACATTGTCTTGACTCTTATTATAGGAACACTATAAGGGGCTCCGCACAATAAAAGGAATAGGGAACAGAGAACAGAGAACAGAGAATAAGAACTTCAACCTATCAGAAACTGTGTATTCCACAATACATTATTTCTGATAGGTTGAAATTCTTATTTTCTGTTCTCTGTTCCACCATTTAGTTGTTAAGGCAAAATTGCTCAGGATTATGATCTTGACAACATATATAGTCAAGATCATCGAGAATTCTTTATAGATAATAATCGAAACGTAAATAATTATCGAAACTCTTAATTGTTAGCGACCAATCTTTTATTTGTTAAATTGTCGCATATTTCTGCACAGATTGTCATTGCGAGTATTATGTGCACATATAATAGGGCTGATTGGATGAAGCTGGCGAAAAAAGCGGAAACAGCTGGTTCTGATGGCTTGGAATTAAATTTATCCTGTCCGCATGGTATGGGCGAATCTGGAATGGGTCTGGCTTGTGGACAGGTTTGTTTAATTTTCGTTTACTCGTTTATAGCTTGTTATATAAGAGTAATAAAAAAATGAAATTGATTTTAGGATCCTGAACTGGTTAGAAACATCTGCAGATGGGTTCGCAAAGCAGTCAAAATACCATTTTTCGTAAAATTGACACCCAACATCACTGATATCCTTTCCATTGCCAAAGCAGCTTACGAAGGTAATTAAATTTATTTAAAAATATTAAAAAATAAAATTAAAGCTATGCATATATTGTGTAAAATAATAATATTAATCATATCTAATTAAATATTTTTTCTTATACACAATCTTACAATAAATGTAAGTTACCATTTGTGCGCAAAGTAATTTTACGTATTAAATTCTTAAGGGGGTATAAGAGTAAAGATCTTAAAAAAAAAGCTTTCTTTGTCAATTTTTTGTTAAGTAACTATTTTTAATAATAATAATATATAGTAAGTTTCAGAAAAAACATGAATTAGTTATTGGGCATATTTTGAAGATTTTTATTTTAAGAATTTTTATACGTCAAAAAATAAATATAATGGTAAAAATAAATAAAATAAAGGTAATGTTACACAACATTTTAGACTTCTGTGTTCAAAAAACATGGTCCATCGGTGGCCAGAGAACGTCAAGTTGTAATTATCTAAAATGAACATTTCAGATCTATATGAGTGTAGTTTCAGTTAAGCGTAGCGATTTTTTTAAATAATTTTTTTTTACAAAATGACAGCGGTTAAAAAAATTAATGTCTCTACATTTTGAACTTCTTAAACATTTCGCTCTTTTAAAAACTAACAATTAAAAAAATCCCTACGCTTAACTGAAATTATTCATTATTTTGTGAAGCTATTGTTCAAAGCTGAGATCGATCAGTCAAAAATTGTTCGAATTATAGATGCCACCAGTTATAAAGAATAGTTTTGAGAAAAACACGTTTAAGTTTCAGTATTGCATATTCAGTAATGTGCGTCCGTTCGCATAAGAGAAACACTTCGAATTTTATAAATCTTTCAAGAGGATATTTTTAAGACATCAGTCTTTCAAAAAAAAATTTTTTTTTCGATTTTTTGAAAATTTTACTCTGTTATACCTCCTTAAGCTAATTAAACTTTTATAAAGATCATATATCTAGAAAAATCTTATACCTACATATATATGGCGCGCGCGCGCATTTGTGTGTGTGTGTGTGTGTGTGTGTGTGTGTGTGTGTGTGTGTGTGTGTGTGTGTGTGTGTGTGTGTGTGCAGATGAAATCGAATTCGGATCTGCGGATTGCTAGTCTACAAATCAAGTGTCATTCGATTCCTTTCACCGAAAAATCTCATCATACTGCTCCTTTTATCCTATTTGAAATGATTTTTTTAAATAGAGTAATTGAACGTCGCTTGTTCCTTTAGTGGCGATGTAGCGCACTGCTTGAAAATTGGACATATTGACAACCTTGGATATCTCTAAAATATCTATAAATACATCCATGGGACATATTTTAAACATTCAACATAGCGACGGAACTTTTCTAGATATATACTTTGGATGTCGAATTGTTGCTTAGATAGATATGTTTGACATACTTTTTGAATGATAGTTTGAAACACATAGATTTCAAGCGTTCAAACGGCAAAATTCATGTGATTATTTTTCACAGCATATTTGGACTAAACCTCACATTAAAATAATATTTACAAAATGTCGACAGTAAATCTCATATTTAAACATTCATACTATGGTGAAATCATCATTATGGTTTATAAAAGAACATATGGATCGACCAGAGATCATTCTAGATCACTCTTGAGATAATGCACATATATGATTGCATTAATTTTTTTGACTGTTATCATACTCTCGTCACACAACCGGAACTTAGCGAAACGGAATCAGAACGTCTTATATCATAGAACAAGTCGGAATGGATTCCAATCAGAAATATTCCGTTTTTTCTAGAAAGCAATAGAGATTTAAGGAATAACTGAATAATTCTGATCAAAATTTTTATTGATTATTATTGATTATTGCAAAAAATATTGCTAAGGCCTCGGTAGTCTAAAAGCTTAGAGCGCTCGCACGAATTGCAAAAGATTCGGATTCGACTCCTGGCCGAGGTAATATTTTTCACAATAAATAAATCTATTTACAGATTTCTAGTATATTAAGATCTCTTTAGATGCTTTATCAAAAATTTAATTGTGATATTATTTTAGCAATTTAGCTACGTGTTTAAGGCCGAAAAAATTTCGGCGCGCAGTTCAAATAAATATATGATATAATATATACGTATATAGTATATGTTAATTCACATTAAATTATTTGAGTATTAAAAGATTTAGCTTCGACTATTATGGCCATTATTCCCATTTGTTGAATTTTCAAATACACTGTCCAATAAGATTAGGATAAGATATTCTTTTAGATTAGATACTAGAAGATTTCTATCTATTGCTAATGCATTACTGAGCATTAGCAATGGATAGAAATACAGAGATAACCTGCAAACTTTTTATCATTGAAGATAACACCTGTGAAAGTGTGAGAAGTTATAAAGAACCTAAAAAACGTTATAAAGATTCTTATTGTTCATTTTAATTAATACTTATCCTAATAGAAGAAAATCTCCAGCCGATTCCTCTAGAAGATTTGTCCGCAGTCATTTCCCTTTGGCAATCTGACGTTCTAGAGAGGCTATCGCCTGTAGCAATTAAATTGACTTCATATCGTATTTGCTATTTTTTTCTTTATGTTTTAATTAATAACCCATTTTGTGATAAAGGTAAGGCTGATGGCATTACTGCTATTAACACAATATCTGGATTAATGGGATTGCACGCTGATGCGACTCCGTGGCCGGCAGTCGGCCTCAATAAGTCTACAACGTATGGCGGGGTGTCAGGAAACGCAACTAGGCCCCAAGCCTTGAAAGCAATTTCAACAATCTCAAGGCATCTTCCAGGATTCCCGATACTCGGCACTGGTGGCGTCGACTCGGCTGACGTCGCTCTGCAATTCCTGCATTGCGGTGCATCAGTCGTTCAAGTATCATCGAATTTTTCATAACATCCTTATTCTTAAATCATATTTCTCCTTTTTGTGTTGTTTTGTTATTACTGTTTTTCATTATTTTAAAATTTCAACATTTGAGAAACGATAAATTTGACATCTAAGAAAAATTATTTTATAACAAAATGAAAATTGTAAAATCTTAAAAATTATATTTCGATTTTATAATATTAAAATTATTTGATTTTATAATATTACCCTAATGATAAAAATTTTTATAAAATCTCACAAATCTCATAAATATTTCTAAGACTTTTTTATTTTTTAAATAAAATTTTTTGAAAAATAAATTTTTAATTTTAATCTTTTATGATATTTAAATTTTTTTCGGAAATTATACAATGAAAAATTTTAGAATATTTTAAAATTCACATGTAGATATACATACACATAAAGAATTCTGAAAAAAATATATTTATTCAACATTTCTGAAAAAACGCACTAATTTATGTAAGAAATCTGAGAAACTTTTAAGTAATTATTTAATTTACCTTTTTAAAAAAGGTGAAAAAAGGCACTAATAATATACAAATATAATATTTCTCAAATAAAACCTAAGTAATACGTTACATATCTTTTTATTATTCCAACTACTCAAATAATAGTAGTTTTAATTCTTTTTCAAAGATATTCTTGTTGAAGATATTCTTATTTTAATCCAAGTAATGGTAACTTTAATTCTCTGTCAAAAATTATTACTTCTCGAAAAAAAACTATTGTACCAAATTAAAAATTAAAAACTCAAATGGTACTGTCTACGTTATTTATTTAACTCTAATAATGTATTTATATAAAAAATGATTTAATATCAATAACTTGGTATCAAATTAAATCCTATACCAAATTAAATACATAATATTAACCCTATCCGTACAGCACAGACTTGTAGCAACATTGCTACAAGTTACAAGCTACAACATTTCAATGTTACATATTGCAATACAATGTTGCAAAAACATTGCGAAGACTTCTTTTTGCAATATTACTTCAGCAATGTTGCAACAATATTTTAAAAATATTTTTAGCAAGAGACACAAATTGACACAAAAGTCATCCTGTCCTTGTTTAAAAATCAATTATAATAGAAACAAAGACATAATAATTCTTATCACTATGTCGATTTGTACCTCTGCTAGAAAACTCACTTTCAGTGTTAAGACTTGTATATATTGATTTGTGTATAACCCAATAAAGTAAAGACCTGGATATAATGAAAGAATAGGAATTAATGATTGTACGGCACACTCTAATCGGATTTCATAACATCTATAATTATGAAACTGACCAATCTCATAACTATATTCCTCTGAAAAATGGAATGACTGGTTAGTTTCTAACTACAAATATTATTAAACTCGATTAATGTTCATTTTTATCAATATAGATCTCAGTTCAACTTATCTTCTTTTTCTAATTCTAAAGATTAGAAAAAGATGAAGAGTAAGTTGAACCGAGATTAAAGTTAATCTACATTAATGGAAACGAACATAAAGTGTAAACGTAGTCAATGTTTATAATTTATAGGAATTGCGCCTATAATTTAGACATAAAATTAGAACAATTAGAAGTAAAGATAAATGATAATGTAATATTAAAAGATAATGTAAGATTAAATGATAATGCACAATGGACACAACAATAAGATATAAGATATAAGATGCATAGATCGTATTCTGATATGCACAGTCAGTGAAACTGAAAATTTATAGTTCATATTTATTTAGTTCACGTTATGTATACTGTAGATTTTTAGTACTGGCAGAGATATTGGAACGTATCTATAAAATATAAAAACATAATTAATTATGAAGTCGTATTTTATTTGTATTCATTGTATGTTACATTTAATTCCTACTTCTAATACTTTTTATATTTATATAGTACAAAATCTTATAATAAATATTGCAGTAATAATATTATAATATTACGTTATAATATTACAGCAATATTGTTGCATTATTACAATGTTTCTGCAATAATACTGCAAGTATTCCTCCATTGTGCGCAAAATCTAATATTGTATATATATTGTAATATTGCTGCAACATTACGTATAATAATACGTATAATAATATTTTTAAAACGAACATTTTTACGTTGCTGAATATTGCAGCAATATTTTGCAATATTTTTGCAATGTTGCAATCTTGCGATGAAATATTTTTGCAATGTTTTTTGCTGCAATATTTCTGTATTGTTTGAGTAAGTACATATTTCAAAAAAAGTTCCTATCTACCCACATCCGAGTATTTCTAACCCAGCATTTTCTTTTGCATGTATTTCAGATTGTAGTGCATCGATTTTAACTATTTTTTTTAAATCTGTCGTTCGAAGACAAAAAAGAATTTTTTAGTTGGAAAGTCGAAAATATCACATACCACGAGAAATATTTTACAATAAGTAAAAAGAGATCAGAAAGAAATGTGAGAAAAACGAATTTTTTCAAACTGTCATATTTTTGTCAAAAATAAATTAAAAAGATTTTATTCGTAGATTTTATTATATTATAGATAAATCAACAGCGCTAATGAGTTGAACTTCAAGAAATTAAAAACATTTTTGCGATTTGTTCTAAAAACAATTTTTTTTATTTCCAAACTGAAATGATTTTTTAGTTTTATTGAAACTAATTATAAACCGAAAATTTTTGAATTTTGATAGAAATAAATAAAAAAAGTGCTATCGTTTTTCTGTGATAAATATTAACAATTTATTATTATATGTAATTACAATAATTATTAATAAAATTATTAATAAAAAATGGCGACTTTAAAGAGAAAAAGTATTATTGGGAGTACAAATTAGTTCGGTCCGTTTTTTTGTGCATTTATTTCAAAACAAAATGAATGAACAGATTAATTAAAGTATTGTCCATCGCTGCCTACTACTTTTTTCCATCTCTCAGGCAATTTTCGAATTCCATTTCGAAAAAATGACTCGTCTTTGGAGGCAATTCAATTTTGGAGCCAATTTTCGATTTCTGCGGAAGAAGTTAAACCAATGACTTACTGCATCCTTCGAAACAACCAGTAATCAAAAGGAACAATGTCCGGAGAATACAGCGGTAAAACATCCCATTTGAGCATTTTTAGCATTTCTAAATATTTTTTTACGATTTTAGCGACATAAAGCCGAGCGTTCATTTTTCTCGCAATGCACGGGTCAAACGAATCAATTGTAGCCGATACCGATCGCCCGTAATGGAATCGCCAAATTTCAGCAGTTCATAATAAACAAGACCCTTTTGGTTCCACCAGATACAGAGCATGATCTTCGAACCATGAATGTTCGACCATAATGTTGATGTTGAGGTCAATGGCAACGATTGACCGGGCTTAGCGTAGTATTTTTTCTTCTTGGGATTATCGTAGAATATCCACTTCTCATCTCCAGTCACAATCCGATGCAAAAAACCTTTTCTCTGTTATCTTTGAATCAGCTGTTCGTAAGTGAAAAATCGCCTTTCAACGTCTCTCGGTTTCAGTTCATAAGACATCCAATTTCCTTGTTTTTGAATCATTCCCATGGCTCTCAATCAACAGAAATGGCTTGTTGTTACTCCCAATGATTCTGCAAGCTCCTCTTGCGTTTGACTCTGATTTTCTTTGAGTAATGCCTCTAATTCTTTATCTTCGAATTTTTTTGGCTGTCCAAAGCGAGGCTTGTCTTCAACGCTGAAATCTCCATCCTTGAAACGTTGAAACCATTCCCTACATGATTTATCAGTTGGAGCAGTGTCACCATAAACTTCGACAAGTATTCGATGGGCTTCAGCCGCACTTTTCTTCCAATTAAAGCAGAAAATCAAAATCTTCCGCAAATGCTGCTTGGTTAACACAAAATTCGACATTTCAAACACAGTAAAAATCAAGGTTTTTGTATGAACTCAAGCGATATAAATTGAATATATTGTTAGCAGATTTTTAACCTTTTTGAAACCAAAATCAGCTGTCACTATGAACCATCATTCACAACAGCTGGAGCTATCCTTAGGGAAACGGACCGAATTAATTTGTACTCCCAATACTTTTTTATTTTTTTGTTAAAATATACTCAATTATATATATATATATATACAAGTATCTTGTAAATATATTATACAAAACGTTATTTTTGGTATTCGCAGCAGTTTTTTCAATTATTTTGCAGTCCGGATTTTCTGACATTGTACAAACAAGGAATTAGGGTAACCCCGACACGCACTTTGTACAGTTACAACTTCGTAACTAATGGCGAACTAAAGTTCACTAAGCAAAGGAATAGAGGTGGTACAAATCCCCCCTCCCCACAGCCTCAGTCACTCAAAGCTAATTCGAATATCTGAACTGAAAATCGGCAGGGATAAGAGGGGACTTGTACTATCTGTAGTTACACTAACCTTTTGCGGGTACTGAGAGTTGATATAACATATATTATTTGTATAAAATATTTGATATCAACAACTTGGGCTAAGTTAAATCCTAGTTATCAAATAAAATAAAGAATATAATTCAAATGGTATTATCTTTAATTTTTATACAATGAAATCTAAGTATAATATATATACAGAGTGGTCCACGTAAAGTGTTAAAGCTAATAACTCTAAAAATATTTTTCCTATCAAAAAGTTGTTCATGAGAAAATTTTATATATTCGAGAGATTTTTCTAACTATGTAAAAATCCGCTCCCCCCTTGGGGGGGGACGGGGATAACATTAAAGTTTCAAATAAACTTCCTATAAAATGTTAGATTTGGATTCTACGGGAAAAAATAAATAAACTTTGTCTGAAATATTTCAAAGGAATTTGAAGAGGATTCTCCTCTATATATTAGATTGTCCGGAAAGTTCGTGCCGATTAACCTATATAATTTAATAAATGTATATTAAAATTTAAATTTTCTGCGTTTCAATTTTCCTTCAATATCAGCACGAACTTTCCGGACAATCCAATACTTTGAAAAATAACTGATTGGATAATTTGAGTGACATTCTCCTAACGAAGTCCAATTTGTTTTACAATTAAAAGAAGGATTTGGGACTATCTATTAGTAAAAACAATCTTGACAAAACAGTTGTAGAATTTATTAAAAATATTGAAAACCAAATAAGCGGTAGGTCAGAGAATGTCATTAATTTTGTCAGAATGTCATTAATTTTGTCAGAAATAATTTTATTCAGATTCTGAATAGATGTTACACTGATTTCAATTACTTAAATTCAATTGAAAAATTAATTTAAAGTGGCTAAATTTAACTAATAAATTCATTAAAAAATTCATCCAGAATTATTAATTACAAAAACAGACAAGGATAATGTCACTGTTGTTTTAAACAAAGTTGATTATATATGGAGAAGAATGTTTCTGACATGGATACATATATAATAATAGACAAAATATAACTAAGTTGACTTCCGAATTACGTTCTCTACTAATGAGATGGAAAAAGAGTGGCTTTATTGATGATTCCACATACAGAAAATAACTGACTTACGACTGATAGTAATCTACCTAGAGCATATGGTTTACCAAAAATCCATAAACCTAGTCCTCTAAGGATTATTGTTTCTTCAATTAACAGCCCATTATTTCTAATCCTTATTCTATTCCTTATTCTTATATAACATTATTGTTAGCAGTATATCGAAAGCTCCTAATTATATAAAAAAATGGCTTCCATTTGATCGAGAAACTAAATGAAACCCATTTTGATTCCAATTACATCACTTGATGTCTTTGTTCACTGACATTCCGGTAGAATTGGCATTAAATAGTATTAAAAAGAGATGAGATCCATATCAAAAAAGATAAAGATTCCATCAGAAGAATCGCCATCAGTCTAGTTCTTAATTCTACATTTTTTTCATTTAATAATAAAATTTATAAACAGGTTTTTGGTGCTCCGATGGGCTCACCTTGTTGCCAATTATTGCAGACACAGATATACAGGATCTTGAGGAAATAGCGATCCAAAAATTACTTGTAAATTTATTGTTCTACTTCCGATATGTGGATGACATCATTTTAGCAGCTCTATTGGATAGCACTAATATAATACTAGAAATCTTTAACTCCTTACATGTCAGATTTTAATTTACTATGGAGATCGGCATTGAGGGTAGATTGAGTTTTTTGGACACTATGATTATGGTTGACAACCATAAGATTATTTTTGATAAATACAGGAAAGTCACTTGTTCAGGGAGATTTCTTAATTTTTACTCACACCACACGTTGAATTATAAAAAAGGTGTTATCTTCGGTTTCATAAAATAATTAAATTGTCTCATTCTTATTTCTACGAAAAAAACTTGGTTGATGCTATTCATATTTTTCTAAACAATAGCTATCCTCTTTCTTTTATTTTTTCAACAATAGATAAAAGATTAAAATATCACACGCAGAAAATCCATATCAAAGAGAAGTTCTTTATCATATCTCTCAAGAGAAATTCCATATATTAAATTTATTTCTAAAGTTTCCATATATTAAATCTATCTCTAAAGTTTTTTACTTATAACATATAAATGTAATTGCAAATTATCATATTCAATTCCAAATGCATTAAAAAATCTCATAACTAGAGGTAAAGATAAACTAGATCATTTATTTAATCAAAATGTTATCTACAAAATATCTTATGAGAACTGTGAAACTAGTTATGTGGGACAAATCAAAAGAAAATTAAAAATAAGATTAAATGAACACATTTCGGATATTAATAAAAAGATTAGTTTTCCATCGGTGATGACCATCGTATTAATCATAATTTTAATTGGAAAAATGTAAAAATCTTAGATAAGAAACTATATATAATCGTATAATAAAAAATTGATCTCTGAAATGGTTTATATTAAAAAGCAAAAATTGGGACTAAACAAACAAAATGATACTGAAGCATTACCTAATTTTTATTTACTGACTTTGCAGTCTTCTTCCTCTTCCTAGTCTTTTCTTTCCTTCTCCTTCACTTCCATTATTCTTTTCCTATCTCTATTCCTCTTCTACTCTTTTAACAAGATATTATAAAACATCAGAATGTCGCTCACACGCTGTAATATAACATTAGTAATTTCTAATGGTTTTTAATTTTCTCAACTCTAATTGCATTTGCCTCTGTTAAATTAATTTGACGTATTGTTTCAATCACTGGATTATTCTGGCTAAATCTTGAGATATATGTACAATTATTTTATTTATCACGTAATATTTAATATAGTTGTCAATTAAATAAGGATATTATATATATATATACTAAAAATCTCGAATATAACGATATCATTCATTCATTGTCATTTTAATTTTTATAATCTATGATATTAATTTGATAACAGAATGTGTGCTTGCACAATTTTGCGGAATGACTTTACATGTTCATAATTTTATTATCATTACGGATAAATTGCGACCGATGTAATAGAAGAATATAACACTGCTTTCTGTCTTGTCATCTATGAAGATGACAAGAGAAAAAGCATTGTTGCGATGAAAAAACAGACATGAAATAAGTCCACCACTTTACATAACTATATATAATTTGCAAAAATTGTATTTAATCGTTTTATGATTTTTATTAAATTTGCGTTAATTTATCGACATATATACACTAAGAATGATTTGATAAATAAGTCGAAAACGTATGTGTTTTTAAGAATCTAAATATACGAAAAATTTGGCTCTTAGCTCTTCTGTTATTCATTTTTGTTTGAAATATTTCTTTTATCAAAAGTTATGAACATTTAAAATTTAAGGTAGAGTACTTTCAAACTAATGATAAAAGCATAAATTAAATAAAATAATGTTCGCAAAGATTTGCATATTTTGGGCTGATTGCCGGGCGAGCGACCCCCATCGCTCGAGACTCGATGGTCGAGCTGCTGAGTGCTCACGTGACGCTCTGACTCAGGAGCGTTTCTATACCAGAAATATACTGGGAGCGCACCTTCCGCCAAATTATAATTGAAACATGTTTTTTTACTGAATAATTTATAGTCAGAACGTCACATGAGCGCTGCGGCTCGGCTGCCGAGCCTCGAGCGATAGTACGGGTCGCTCACCGGAATCAGTCCAAAATGTAAATCTTTGCGAGCACTGAAATAAAAGATTTCGTTATTTTTTTGTTTCTTTTTATTGTATTAAATGTTCGATCTGTCGACCATTCAACATTTATTAATTCTTTCTATAAATTTGTCTAAACAATATTTCTGTTGGGGTCATGCGAGCTTCATGTATTCTTCGTTTTAAAACTTCTCACATTAAGTAGTAAGTAATTTTTCTGGAAATAGAGGGAGATTGCTCAGTAGATCATGTGTATTTGTATTTATTATATATACTTTTCCAGTTAATATGAAGAACTCTATGTCTTCTAATAAAAACAAAGATATTAACTAAAAAAAACATAAACACTTATACATTTATTGGAAAGTGTAAATAAAAGTTTTATGGTTAGTTCTAAGGTGATTTTCATGCTATTAATATCGAAAATCTTGAAAATGACTCGATTTGACGTGGAAGACGATATGTTGCTGATTTTGGGAGAAAAAATTTCGTTGCAGTACAACTATTTTTTGAACGTTATGGTATCGAAAAATTGCATGTGGTATTTGCTTGTGTGGAAAAACGTTTACGCGTGCATGACCAACTAAGCACAATTAAAAGACAAAAAGCAAATCCAGTAGTTAATAATGATAACAGTGTCAACACGGCAATTGAAGTAAATCGACATATCAACGCGAATTAGCAAACACATCTGGAGTTACACGATCATCAATACAGAATATTGGAAATACAAAATTTTCATCCATATCATTAATTTTGAATATCAAAAATTTTTGGAAGTTGATTTTGAGCATTGTTTAATATTTTGCGGGGATGCGTGATAGAAAATTTATCTTTGCAAAACATTTCTGATGATGCACAATTTATCAACATTGGGTATATTATTGTAATAGACATAGTATGCACTATACACTATTGATTACATGAGAATCTTAAATGGATATATATAGTTGCTTTATAATATAATATCATTGATCACTAAATGTATAGTGTGGAATAATTGGCGATTTTGTAATTGGATCATACTTTTTTGATGATACTGTTAATACTAAATTCTATTGTGATTTATTGAGCAATCATCTTCATCTAATTCTAGAAGAATTACCGCTTAACTGAGAAGAAAAATGTGGTTTCAACAAAATGATGTCTTTCCTCATTTTTCTAAAGTTACGCGTACTTTTTTAAACAAAATATTTGGTGATAGGTTGGTGGTCCTGTTCAATAGCCTCCTTGTTCACCTGATCTTACATCTTTGAACTATTTTTTATAGTCGCTATGTCAAAGAGAAAGTCATGTTTGAATCACTTATGACAAAAGAAGATTTAAAACGAAGAATACGTGAAGCTTGCGCTAGCATGATCCCAGAAATGTTGTTTAGAGTTACACAAAATTTTATAGAAAGAATTAATAAGTGAATGTGATTGAATGTTTGAATGTGAGTGGTCGACAGATCGATTTAATATAATCAAAAAAAACAAAAAATAATGAAGTCTTTTATTTATGTTTTTATCATTAGTTTGAAAGTACTCTACCTTAAAGTTTAAATATTCATAGCTTTTGATAGAAGAATTTTCGAAAGAAATATTTCAGACAAAGTTTATTTATTTTTCCCGTAGAATTCTAATATGTAATATTTTATAGAAAGTTCCATTGGAAACTTTAATATTGCCCCTCTTCAAGAGGAGCGGGAGCAGATTTTTGTTTACATTAAAATCAAATAGATAAAACTTTCTCATGAACAATTTTTTGATAGGACAAATATTTTTAAAATTATTAGCTTATAACACTTTACGTGAGCCACCTATATTTGTGTTCCTGTTGAACGATTCTTTCTATTCCAATCCAAATGGCTTTAATTCTTTTTATATGAATTTTTTATATTGCAATTCATTCAAACACGTTTCCTCTTCCAATCACATTTTCTCTTTCAATATAACTGTACTTTCAATATAACTGTACTTGGCTAATGATAATTCAAATAGTCTATCTTTTCGTTAACCTTAAAAAAAATTTTGCTAGTGCGTAAATTTAATAATAAATAATAAAGACGGAAAGATATGAGAATGATGTAAAATAATTTTCTCTTTTTTTTTATTACTCATTCGTTACAATTGGCACACGATCAGAAATCAAAAATCCAAAAATCAACTCAAAAATATATAAATCGCCTTCCTCCTTGATGAATGTCTAAAATCTGCTAGTGATTGTAATAATTATCTTTTTTAAAAAGTTATAATTATACAGAAATTTTAAAAAATTCTAAGAAAAATTTTTGCTCGAGTATCGTGAATAAAAAATTAACCGAATATTTTTAATACATAGGTTTGTAGTGCCATTCAAAACCAAGACTTCACATTGATAGATGATTACGTGACCGGTTTGAAAACGTTGTTATACCTAAAGAGCTTGGTACAGGCAAAAGATTGGAATGGACAGAGCCCACCGACATTCAAACACCAAAAGGGCAAACCCATATCCTTGCAACACGCCCTTGGCAAAGTAAGAATTATCAGTTATTAATATCTGCATAAATAAAACAAAATAGTTAAAAAAATACTTCTGCAGAATATACCATATTTCGGCGAATATCAAAGGCTGCGTGAGCAAAAAATAGCTGAACTAAAAGCGAACTCGAATCCCTTGAATAAGATCGTTAAGGCGATGCGACCGGCTCTAGAACCAATTGCGCCGATACCTACTGTTAAGGACATAATCGGCAAAGCATTAATTCATATTGGCAGCTACAACGAATTGGACAACAAGAAGCAAGTGGTCGCCTTGATTGATGATGTACATTAAATAATGTTTTAATCACTCAATTTATTTTATTGTTAAAATGCAATATTGTATTTACTTGCTATTATTTCCAGGACATGTGCATAAATTGTGGCAAGTGTTATATGGCTTGCGCGGATTCTGGATATCAGGCCATCACCT
Source organism: Atta colombica (assembly GCF_001594045.1). NCBI lineage: Eukaryota > Metazoa > Arthropoda > Insecta > Hymenoptera > Formicidae > Atta > Atta colombica. The sequence continues at coordinate 791,847 of NW_017259392.1, forward strand.
TTGATCCCAACACTCACATTCCAATGGTGACAAATGATTGCACCGGTTGTACGCTTTGCTTATCCGTCTGCCCAATTATCGATTGTATCACGTAAGTTGCAAGTACATCTAATTTGTTTTATTACGCTTCTCTGTTTCAAATGTCTGGTTTTTCAATTTATTCTTATTCATTTTATTTTCAGTATGATCCCGAAAACGATTCCGCATGTAATTAAAAGGGGAGTGTCGCCGAAGAATGTAATCGAAATTTGTTAAACAATAGATTTACGTTTCCGTCAAAAAAGATATCATTATTATATCATTATTTTACGTACAAATAATTGATTATGGAATTATTGTTATATCAAACAAATAAATAATGTTATATATGAAGTATTTCACGTAAAAATGAACAATCCATTTTTCAAAACATTCCAAATTTTGACGAAATTTACTAAAGTTAATGGGTTTGAGGATACAATCTGTTGTGCAAAATTTTAGACTTTTAGTTTAACTAATTAAGTAGCCGCAAAAGGAATAATAAATTTTATGATTTGTTGTTGTTTATATATTATGTCTTTCTCGATTTTTTTTATAAAAAATGAAATTAATAAAATAAAGTTAATACCGTTAATTTCCCATAAAAAGAATGCCTACTCTTTCAAGTGATGATGCTCTATTTTGAGTAATTCTTCATTATTGTGGCATAATTTACTTATATTATATATTTTATTATAGATTGAGATGGTTGTACAAATAATTATAAACATAAAATTATAAACATAGGTCTCGGGCTTATAAATTTCGCTAATCTCGCAGTACATAACGTCGACTTTTCCTTCTTTTCGTCGGAGACGACTGACTCTCTTTTTCCCGAGGGTCGTCACCGTATTTCCCAAATACAAATAAATATCTTACGATTGACTTCAATTTTACCAGCTTGAACTGTCCCTCGCAAGTCATTACCAGATAAATACATGTACATATACGAATATTCTACATTATTATTCCTATATAAAGATTAGCGTTTCGCGGGTTCTAAGAATGGATCTGGACATGGAGGAAATCCGCGAAATGCATAATCTTTATATAGAAAGCATTCGTAGAAGATTGAGACTTCCATGAGAAGCAATACAAGCCTATTATTATTATTCCTATTTAAACGTTTTAAATCTTTAAAATTAATAATCGCGCAATAATGAGAAACTAGTATTGATTTTTGTTTTTAATACTCTAAATATAATATTTTACTCTAAATATAATATTTTATGTCAATTTTAACGTACAAAATCACAATCTGGGGAGGCCCAGTCATTTTTTAGATATAATAATTTTAGAAAGACAGCGATACAGGATAAAATGTGTATCCAAGTACTCAGTTACGCGCATTGTGTCACGTCAGCATTTTTCGAGAATTTCAAGTATGATATATCAACAATTTCATAGCAATAGAGAATTAAGGTTTAACTTCGCTGAGACACTGCGTAAATTGTTTTTAAATTTTTCATTACGATTTTGTTTCACATGTCATACTTGGATAGTGCTGGTTTAGATAATATTTCATATGAAATAAAAGCAATCACATAAAATTGTGACGTTCTGTTGAAATGTTTAAATAAGAATTCTTTTCTGGTCAAAAAAATCTTGTCCCGAATCGAATATCGGATTTCGAATAGAGTTTTTTTATTATTATGAATTAAACATTATTGGATCACCTGCGAATAGAAAGAAATTTAATATGTAGCTATGCAAGTGATCAATCAGGTCATATAAATAAATGTATGTTTACTAATTCATATTTAACATTTCTTAGTATCAAAATAACACAATTTGTAAATAAATTAACAAATGATATAAAAGTAATGTGATTTATGATGTAAATTCTAAGATAAATGAATAAAATATGGATCTGGAGACAGGTTTCTCAATGCTAAGCCAAGCGCAACGATACTACTATATCGTGTTTCCTTTATGCGAGCCGGTAAGTTGTGAGAGATCGAGATTATTGAATGAAATTATGAATCTTAATAAAGGCTGAATAAAGGCTGATCAAGTTCTAAGTGTGCTCAATCGATTGCATCCGCTCGGAATAATATAATAAATATAATAAAAATGTTTTTATTTTTTTCTCTACGTGCCCTATAAGCGGATATTGCGATCAAAATCTGAATCTTTAATTTTTAAAATGCATTGTTTGTCATTATTAACGTCCTCAATCAGCAGACAATGTTTTTTAAATATTTTGTGGAAGAGTGTCGCTTAATTAAGGAGGATTTCACAAATTAAAATATATTACCCTTTATTCAGTTTTATACATTATATAGAGATACCGAAAAGTACCTTATGCTATTTATTATGGCGCTCTGCGGCGCGTATAAAGTGTGTGTGTGGGAGCTAGTGTATTATGTTTCTTCCTCGGAGTCCTCGGAGTCAGAGTCGGTTCCAAAGAGCTGGTATGTCAACCGCGAGTTGATCCTTCTCCTATTTCTTCATCTCGGTATCTTCGATTGAATGGGCGTTACCGGCAGAGGGTTAATCAGCAGCCCGTTTCCAACTCCCACAATTCTTTAGGCAGCAGTAGCAATGGTACTGGCGGCGATAAGGTGCTCGTGCTTGTTGATGCAGGGATTGTGGATCCCTGATGATACTCTCTCGTGGGAGCTCTAGCAGTATAAGCTTCCATGGAAGAAGAGGATCGAATAGCTAATACCCGGATCGAATGGCTTTTCCACCTTCTCCATCGGAAGTCCCTCTGGTGTGCGAGGGGGATCGGAGTGATCCCGGCGCTTCCGTGGCAGTACGTCTCTTGTTGTCAAGAAGTAATTATCGCAGAGGCCCGAATGGGGCTCGCTCTGCTTCGTGAAGATCCGAAGAACTCGCTTCACAAGGATATATCTAATGCTAGAGTAGAGGCCATTATCGAGCTCACTCTAGTGAGAAGATGCTGAAGACCTCCCGCAGAGTCCTACTTCTATGAATAATGAATCATTCTTTCGGGTTACTGCTGTGCTGCGTGGTCGCGTAGTCCTCTCGCGGTGGTCGAAACTCGCGCCGGGCGGATGCTTGGTCAGCGTTAAGTGCGGATGAGCGACTCAGGAGTGGCGCAGATCGCGTGCGCGCCCCGGCGACTCGATTAGTGGTGTTTTAAGCCGTATATCATATGTCTTTAAACGTTTATTTTTCATTTTACATTTTTCATAATTCATTTTCAAAATTCATTAATTTAACGTTTATTAAACATTTTACATTATAATTTTTCGTTTGAAATAAATGATTGAAAAAAACATTATTTTAACATTTATTTAATATTTATTTTAAATTTAATTTTTATTTGAAATAATAGTTGAAAAAATATTTTTAAACGTTTATTTAACGTTTTTATTAAATGTTTATTTTACTAGATTATAAAAAAATTAAAATTTTATTCTGAACATTAAGCTTTAATAAATATTTATAATAAACATTGAAAATGTTGTAACACATTATGTTTAAAACATTTATTATAAAACAAGTCAATAAAAATGTATTTAAAAAAATGTATAAAAAATGTTAATATCGCCCCTACATAAAATTGCACAAAAGTTGCAGCAATATTGCAGAGATTTTGTAGCGATATTGCTGCAAATTCTGTGCTGTATGAGCGTTATAGAAAATGTTTATACACTATATAAAAAGAATAATAGCTCTTCCATGCTAGAATACGAATACCGAATTCTGCACCGTTATGATGCAGTAACGATGGGAATTCTACATATGCCGAGATAATGAGCGAGTGAAATCCGGAGTGTCGTTGGAGGATCTTGGAATTATGGACACATTATGGATACATTAGAATTAGAAAGGCCCAGACTGGTGATTTACTAATTGAAATACCGGCAGATAGTTCCGTCCCTAAACAGGCAGACAAATTGGCGGAGCGCCTCAATTCTCTTTTTCAAAGAAGAAGAGAGGAGAGGAAGTTAAAATAGTGCGACCTACGAGGAAGGTAGAATTTCGCCTCCTCGATTCAGAGTACTACTTAATGACTTCGGAGGGTATCGCGTCGTGACAGAGCAAGATGCCTCTGAAAGATATTCGTATGAGCCGCTGAGGCAGAGAAGAGGCGGTCTTAACTGCGTGGAGTAGTGGAGTAGTGCCCTTCACAACTGTGCAGAGTTGTTGTAGAAGGATGGCGTTCTGCGCATTGGTTGGTCAGGGATGTGGATGATATCCTTGGCAAAAAGAAAACTGCAATGCTACAAGTGTTTCGCAGTTGGTCACACGCAAGTCAACTGTAGGAGTGCTATCGACAGAAATAGTAATTGTTTTAATTGCGGGCATACGGTGATTGGATGTAAGGCTACTATCTCACTATCCTATATGTGCCTCTAGGAATTTGCCTGCTAACCATAAGGCTGGTAGGAAGGGATGTGGCCCTTATAAGAGCCTTTGCGTTAGATAATTCAGGTTATCGAAACGATTAATAATGATGAAGATAGTCGGATACGCGATGAACTAAGATCTGTTGTATCTTTGGCACGAGAGGTTCCCCCTGCGGAAGAGGGCATAGCGATGAATTCTCCCAATGGCTAATATTGATTAATGTCAATAGGTCGAGGACTGTGTAGGATTTTATCACGCGAGTGTGGAGAGGAACAGCTAGGTCTGATGACAATGTTGGAACATTCGATTCTCGTCGATGGCATTTTTATTAAATAATCCGCTGATTACTGCCTTGGTCTGACAATATTCTTGTTTTGACGAGCCGTTTTCCCTTATTTAGGAGAGAGATACGGCGGTTGAATGGGGGAGGGGGGAGGGGGGAGTGGTAGTGTAGCTGCTACTTCTTCTCCAACATACCGGAGATAAATTTTGTAAGAGGGCTGCATGATCTTGGCGCGTGGATCTCAGCAACCGAAGACCATTGCTGGTTTTGGGAAATTTTTCAATGCCCAATCTTCCGAGTAGGAGTGTAAATCGTAGAAGTAAAATTCTCTTGGACTGGGCGGGGAATTTTTTTATCTGAATCTTCTTTTTAATCTTCCTTAATAGTGGCTTCGAGCCCATCCGCGTGGTAGGGCCTGCATAGACTTCTCAAAGTTTCGCTTGTCAGTGATTGCTACGGCGTGTTGCAGTGGACATCGAGTCTCTCTCGGATCATCAATATGTCTTCATAAGGGTGCGGGAACGGATTGCTGGCCTCTCAGGAGGGTCATGGCTGCTAAACACTTCCCAAAAGATGTAGTAGCAAGCTCAATGCGGATATGTTGGTCGCGGCTAACTTAAAGGCGTGATCCTCCCCTCGTGAAGATATGGCGGTGAATGAATTGGCGGACGGTCTGGGTCGGGCGATCATAGAGATTTTGGACGTCTCCATACTGCAGCTGAGAATCACCGGTAAACCTTCTACTGGTGGAATGAGGAGATTGTCAAACTTCGAGTTGTGTGCGGATTCGGAAGCGACTGATGCGCCTAAGACAAAGATATTGACTATGAGGCTGTCCGGGATCTCTGGCGCGAACTCCGTGATGCTAGCAGGTCGCTGAGGGGTTCCATTAAAGCCAAGATGAGCCTTTGGCGTGGACTCCTCAATACTCGGGATCGGGATTCTTAGGGCATGCCGTACAGGGTTGTCCTTAATAAATTGCGGACAGTCCTTAATAAACAGGGACGACTAAAGTCACTCCCCTCTATCGCAGATATTGTAAGAGTTTTATTTCTTTCTGGAGTGGGGAATCCTCGAATATGTCTTCCCTTTATCCAGTAGAACGAGTCATGCGCGGTGACTGGGAAAGAAATTCATCTTGCAGTCTCTAGAATCAAGATAGACAAGGGATGGACAACCTCATGGGGTTATCGATCGAATTATTAAATCCTCAGCAGGCGTTATATTGAAATGGTGGATGAGCTGCTTTACGATGTGCCTCGCGGAGGTTTTTCTGATTTTCTTATTGGAAAATGGCGCGTCTAGTACTCTTAAAGAAGCCCGAGAAGCCCGACCTCACTCCGTCATCGTATAGATCTATTTGCTCAATAAACCTATTTGTCTATTGAGTAAGGCGAGTAAGCTTTTCAAGCGAGTACTTTGCGATCGGTTGGTGCGGTACTTGGATGCGACAGAGGTATTTCGAATGCCCAATTTAGATTTCGTACAGTGGATACATTGTAAAAATTGCATGAGATGGTAGATAAGGCGATACAGGGTGGGATCATATTAGCTGTATCTCTTGATATAGCCAATGCTTTTAACTCCTTCCCGTGGCCGACTATTCAGAAAATTCTTATTGAGAAGGAAGTTCCAGAATATCTCCGGCGCATCTTGATGAGTATCTCTTTAATCGTTGACTGTTCTACGGCAACAGAGATGATCGATACGTGAGGTCAGGTATACGATACGGTGTTCCACAGGGTCCTTGGACCGACCTTGTGGAATTTGGGCTATGATTCCATCCTGCGACTGAAGTTGCCCGTGGGATGTTCTGCGCTATATTACGTTGGCGATACCTTATTGGTTGTGAGGGAATCATCTTTTTGCAATACGTTGACGAGAGTTGGGCGTGATCAGAGCGATTGAGCGTCTTAGTCTTGGCGTCTCAATAGAGACGCAAAACCGAGATAATTGCTTTTATGCGAAATAGAGTGCCGCGAGTGACATTACACATTGGGGACGTGGAGATTTCTGTCAGGTTCCTTAAAATATTTATGTCTAATGTTGGGTTCGCGATAGACATTCAAGGAGCACTTCTTCCTTTTATTTCCTAAGGCTCAAAATATGGCCATGGCTATTGGTAGGTTGACTGTTAATATTGGCGGCCCAAGCGAGTGTCAGCGCCGTATATACACGAGCGTCGTTCTGTCGGTCGTGCTATGGGCCTCTGTTTGGACGCAGACGATTATGGCGGATCGTCAAATCTAATATCGTAAGGTGCTGAGACTTCAGCGTCAATTAGAATCATACGAGGTTATAAGACCATCTCATACGAGGCAGCTTTGCTGTTTGCGCGACAGGTCTCCTTTGACCTTATTACTGATCGATCATATCTTAAATGATGCGAGATTATCGAGAGGGATTATCGAGATGGTTTTGTCCTCCCGAGAGTGTTGACTCATATCCGCGGGGATGAGATCAATAGATGAGATCGATCGCGAGATGGGAGAGGCACTTTGGAGAACTTTTTTCGAATGCGCCGGGCGCTGTGGTGCGTGGGGGGCTGGTGAGAAGTCTAAATGGATGGCCAGAGCCCATGGTAACATCACTTATAGAATGACTTAGGTAATTGTAATAACGGGACATGGATACTTTGAAGCATACCTATACAAGATCTTAAAGTTCGAGTCCTCAGTCTGCGCACATTGTAAGGCAGCGGAGGACAACGTTGTACTTACCCTTCTCCACTATCTTTTTTGAGCAGTGGAAAGAGGATTGAATTGTTTGAAGCTCTCCATTTGGATTCTGAGCTGGACAGAGAATATGCTGCTGATCATGGGCTCTTCTGAGGCATAAACCTTCGCGTCTTTCTGCGAGGTCATGAGAAGGAAGAGATAGAAGCGGGAGGTGAGGCGGAGAGCTGGAGTAGTCCTGTACTGCCTTGCCTTTTCTCCTGACTCCCTCTCCCCTTGATAGATGATGCGGGATCTCTTCCTGCTTTGTATATATATATATATATATATAT
>NW_017259392.1:799577-814766 GCF_001594045.1 Atta colombica
GTGCGTGCCATTGCGGTGGGAGCCATTCCTTTACGAGTGCCCTAATGTAATACCGTCGGTGGTTCCGGAGTATCCTCAAATATGTCTGGTGATAGTGCTAGGGAAAAAAGGGAGTTTTTTAATTGGTAGGCAGCCATCCCGATATTCCCTTTGGGATCACGGGGGGAGGAGGGGACTGAATCCGACACATCCGGTGATGTAAGCCAGGTGTTTTCTCTCCCTAATGAGTCTCCTTTTTGGATTCCCCTGGATGAAGATTTTCTCTTCCTACGCAAAACAAAAAAATATAAAATAAATAAAATATAGGGCTGAGTAAGATTAATCTTTTTTTTAACAAGTTAAAGTTAACAGCCTTGAAAATTTAACTTAGTTAAGATAAAAGTTAATCCATAGTTATAATCATCATAATAAGATCCCTTCTACTAAAATAACTTAAACGATAATAAATAAATTAATTGAGGGCATTTAGAAATCCGCGCTGTAGTCGGTGCGCTTAAATCACTACGAACCTCAGTATATTTGAATGTATTTAATATTATTGAGTACAAGTACGTTTCGGCTAAATTTTAGCATTTTTCAGCTTGACATCATTAACAATAGAAACATCTACAAACAATAGAAACATATGGAAAACCTTTGGTCATCTCTTAGTTATTATCCATGATCAGTTAATATGCTGGAAATAAAAATGAAACCTTCCACATTCAATAGTTATATAACATAATCTTCTCATAAATCCATTAGGGATAAATGGTTTATAAACTTAACATCCACTTCCATTCCTAAAAATATCCAATGTTTATGACAACTTGGTAACAATTTCTCCATGCCATTAACAACAAGCATTATTTGTCTCGGAGTTAATAAAAAATATTGAACTTCCAAAAATTACCGAAGAGCTTTCGAAATTATTACAGGAACAAAATAATATCGTTATTCAATAATTTTTTGTAAGTAAAAAAAAATTCTGGTTAGTTTCTTTAAGAAATTAACAAAAAGAAGAGCATACAACCACAGCACAAGTTGTTTTCTATGACGTTAATATGTAATCAAGTTCATAAATGATTTAGACGTTTCGGCCATAATCTAGTCATCTTCAGTAAATTTATAAATCTCTAAAGTAGAAACGTAGAATTTACATAAATTTCACATTCAATTTTCACGGTCCTAAATATAATTATAATCAACGTTTTCTTTTCTCTTGTACGATTGTCCATAAAATGAATAGAATATTCCTGGAATTGTTTAATTCATATCATGACAGGATAAAGTTCACAATAGAATATGGCGACGAAAATGGTATCAATTTTTTAGACATAAAACTAATGAAACAAGAAGGAAAAATTATTTTTGACATAAACCAACTAATAAATAATAAAAAAACCAACTAATTCAGGGAGATATCTTAATTATTATTCTAATTATCTAATAGTGCACAAAAAGGATGTAATCATCGAACAGTTAGACAGAATACTGCTTTTATCCCATCCTAAATTCCATGAAAAAAATATTTCGAACTTAATTCACACTCTGTTAATTAATGGTCATCCTCTTGAATTCAACAATCAAATTTTTTCAATAATCAAAAATAGAATAAAAACTTTAGAAAATAGAATTAATTTAGACAATAATAATGATTGCAATAACAAGGATAACGATTCTATCAGGTGTATAAGCTTAAATCCGCTGTTTGCTCATAGGTGGCATTAGTGATGTACAAAGCTACCCTTTGGCACACAACACACTATTTTTTATGTGTTTGACATCTGTCAACATTAACCAGTGCATATCATCAGCAATTTCATACAAAAACATATATTTTTTCTTTCGTAATCGTCTAGTTTTTTACTAAACAAAAAGCATATGCGGGAAGCTTTGCTTTTCTGTTTCAATTTGAAGAAATCGGCAGAAGGCTGCCGAATCGCATCGAATGCTTGTAGAGGCCTTTGACGACAATGCTTTATCGGAAACAATGTGCAGAGATTGGTTTCGCTGGTTCAAAGATGACAATTTTGACCTGAGTGACAAGAAGCGTGAAAATCGGTCCAGGAAGGTTGAGGACTGTCAATTGCAGGCTCTTTTGGACGAGGACGATACCCAATCGCAAAAAATGCTTGCTGAGCAATTGAGTGTTTCTCAAGCAGTTTCTCAAGCCGCATTTCCATGCGGTTATATGCCATGGGGAAGGTTCAAAAGATCGGAAAATGGGTGCCGCATGAACTGAACGATAGGCAGATGGAGCCAAAACACATGCCAAATTCTGCTTGCCAGATAAAAAAGAAAGTCGTTCCTGCATCGGATTGTGACAGGCGATGAAAAGTGGATCTATTTTCAGAATCCTAAACGTAAGAAAGCTTAGGTTGATCCCGCCCAACCATCAACATCTTCCTCAAGACCAAATCACTTCGGACGGAAAACGATGCTGTGTGTTTGATGGGATCAGGAGGGTGTCATCTACTACGATCTGTTAAAACCTGGTGAAACTGTTAATGCTCACCGCTATCACCAACAACTGATCAAATTGCACCGTGCTCTGCGTGAAAAAAGGCATTATCGGAAAAGACATGACAAGCTCCACGACGCACCATCGCATACGTCAACAATGATCCAAAACTATTTGGAGACAACTGGGAAGTGCTACCTCATCCCGCTTATTCACCAGACCTGGCACCTTCTGACTATCACCTGTTTTCGATGGGCCACGCGCTCGCTGAGCGGCACTTCGATTCATACGAAGACGTCCAAAAATGGCTTGATGAATGGTTTGCCTCGAAAGATGAGGAATTTTTTTGGCGTGGTATACACAAATTGCCTGAAAGATGGGAAAAATTTATAGTTAACGAGAGCAAGTACTTTGAATAAATTTGTTTTTGCTTCCTAGGAAAAAAAAATGTATTTTTCTGACTAAAAACAGCGGATTTAAGCTTATACATCTGGTAAATCTAATTTAATAAAAAAGTTTTTGTAATACATATTTAAGTAAAGTTTCGGAAAAATTTAATAAATTATCATACAGTCATAAATTATTATACAGTGGCTTTAACATTGTTAAAATCTATTAATAAACTTAATAAATTTGTAAAAAGAGGAAAAGATCGTCTATAAAAAGGATCATTATGTAGTTTATAAGATAAATTGTTTAGATTATGAATCTTCTTATGTCGATCAAACAAAAAGAAAATTAAAAACAAGAATAAAAGAACATAAGGTTGATATAAGAAAATCCACTGTCGATATATCAGTAATCTCATGTCACCAAGTTAATAAAAAGAATTGGATTGGGATAATATTAGAATTTTAGACACAGAACAATCGTTTTAAAAGAAGAATTTCTGAGATGATATGTAAAAGTCAAATAAATAGTATAAATAAGCAAAGTGACACTGAAGGATTGCTTGATGTTTATTTGCCTATTCTAAAGAAAGATCTCTCTCACACTTAAAAATAATTCTAGAATAATCTAAACTTTTGACGCACATATAAATAGTGGACACACATTAATGTATGGACAAATAATAATATACGATGTCACGACGAGTTTCCATCTGAAAATGAAGTAAAGAAATTGCTTAAGACAATACAAAGACTCATCAATTTGTCAGTAAAACAGGTAACGACTTATAAATCCTTGTTAAATTAATTAGAAAATATTAACGATATTATATTTATTTTAAATTAGAATCTGGCAATTTTTGTTCTACATAATGTACAATATGTTAATTGGCTTAGCAACCACGGTTTATGATGTACTCGTACAAGAGGAAAACGTTAATTATAATTATATTTAGAACCATTGAAATTGAATGTAAAATTTATGTAAATTCTGCGTTTTTACTGAGATTTATAAATTTATTGAAGATGGCCAGATTGTGGCTGAAACGTCTATCATTTATAAATTTGATTACATATTAATGTCATAAAAAACAACTTGTTGTGGTTATATGTTTTTCTTTTTCTTAATTTTAAATAAAAAAATTAAATAATTATAAGAAACCATGTTTCTTATAATTATATTCTTTAAGAAAATTAAAGAAACAGCCTCACAATTCTTAAAAGATTAAAAATATAATTGTTACAAAAACTGATGAGGGTCACAGTAGCTTTAGATACACTAATGCATGGAAAAAATGAAAGAATTACTTTATGATACATACTCGATTGTTAAAAAATCTCCCATTAAAATGATCACGAATGGATTAAAAAAGATAATAATAAGATGCTGAGTTCATATTCACAGTTATGTATAGATTTCTCAATTGTACTTTAATACCGAGAACATACAGTGCTCTAAAGATCAACTGTCCAAAGAATCATAGTCTTATCAATAGATAGTCCATTACATAATTTTGCTATACACTTACACAAAATAATAATCAAAAGTATTCCAAAGACCACTAGTCATGTGGAAAACAGTTTTGACTTGGTTCTTATAAACTTCTTAATAAACTTAATTATAAATGACTCAATGACAAATGCATTTTAATTTCGCTAGACGTATACCTATTGAATTAGCTTTAAAATTTTTAAATCTATTGATAATAGATTTAAAATATATATTCCAATCTATTATAATAGATTTAATTTAATCTATTGATAATAGATTGGAATATATTTCTAAATATTGTAACATACTGAAAAATGAGTTTCTTGATCGATTTGGCAGTTGATTTTGTTCTTAATTCGACTTATTTCAAATTTAATAATCAAATTTTTAAATAGAAATTTGGAATATCGATATTCCTCCTTGTCCCCAATTATACCTGATGTAATGCAGGATTTGGAGGAATGTGTTGAGTAATTTCGATGTCTTCTTTTATTACAGATATGTAAATGATATAATCATGGCTATTCCTTCAGATAAAGTTCAAGAAGTTTTAAGCAAATTCAATTCTTACCATAATAGAATTCAATTCACTTGTGAAATTGGTAATAATAGCATTAATTTTTTAGACACTACCATATTATTGTTGAAAATAACACTGTAAAATTTGACTTATATTACAAACCAACATTCTCGAGGAGATATCAAAATTAGCAGTCTCAGCACCCGCTTTCACAGAAGAAAGGCATAATTTTTGGAGTGGTAGACAGAGTTTCGCATTAGATTATTATAAAAAGAATTTAAACACATTATTAAAATTCTTTTAGATAATGATTATCCTTTAATGTTCATTTTTTGATATCATACATCAAAGATTTAAAATATTAATAAAAAGAGAAACAGACAATCATAATAATAAAAAAACATCTGAAAATTCAAAAGATAAAATTATATGATTATTTACAAATATATATTGTAGAATCCATATATAGAATCAATTTCTGAAAAATTCAAAAATATTATAAATAATTCTAGTGTAAAGCTCTCGTATTTAGTCTCAATAAGTTGTGCTCAATGATAAAAACACAAAAAGATCCGATTCCTGCAAATATGAAAAAGAATGTAGTATACAAAATATCATGTAATGAATGTGACGTCCTGTGTAGGACAAACCAGCAGACAATTAAAGACAAGGATGTACAAACATAAAAATGATATAAATAGATCTAAACTGACAAACTCGGTATTGTCTGAACAGGGAAGTGTCACAATCATAATTTCAATTGGGATAAGGTAAACATCCCAGATAATGAGAGAAATTACAATAAACGATTGATTTTCGAAATGATAAATATTAAATGATAAAATTATCAATTTAAATACAGACACAGAGTTATTAAGTTCTTGTTACAATTTTTTTAACCTGAGCATTGATTATATACAATAGCAACAAACAAGGTTTGACTTTAGACGATATTATATTTATGTATCAGTTTAATATGTAACTCGCAACCAATAAGATCGTTGTTTAATTTATATCATCGACATTTCTACATTCGTCGTTATAATGGATATTTTTGTATTATAATTTTTTCTGGAATTTAACCTGAGATTTACTTCTGCATACATGCTTCCTGAGGTAACCCTCCTATTAATTGATTATAATCTATATATATATATATTTAAGTTATTTATTGTTCTTACATAATTGACTAATTTTAAGGTCTCGATCTTCACGAGACCATTCAGCGTATTAATTGATCATGGATATAATAACTAGGTAATCAAAGGTTTTTCACATGTAGACATTTCTATTGTCAATGATGTCAAGCTGAAGAATTTAGCCGAAATGTATTTGTATTCAATAATGTTAAATACATTCAAGTATACTAAGGTTTTCAGTGATTTAAGCGCACCGACTACAGCGCGGATTCCTAAATACCCTAAATTAATTTATTTATTATCGTTTAAGTTATTTTAATGCATAGTGACATTAATTAAATTAAAAATTAAGTTAATGAAAAAAGGTTAAAAGTTAAAAGTTAAATTTGTTTTATTTCAAGTTAATTTTTTAAAAACTAAATTAAAACACTAAGTTAAAAAGTTATATCATTTACACGATCATACTTATTCTTAAAATACGCTACCTAATTACGCGTTCTCTCATTAATTATTGCAAAGAATATTTCCGAAACTTCAGTGATCGAGTTAACAAGTGTCGAGAAATAACACCCCTTTTGTTACACAAAGGATGATGTGAATGAAAATTAAGAAATTTACCCGAACAGATGGCCTTCTTGTATCTGTCAAAAATAATCTTATGATTATCAATCATAATCAAAAAACTTAATTTTCCTTCAGTGCCGATCTTCATAGTAAGATACAAGAAGGCCACCTGTTCAAGTAAATTTCTTAATTTTCATTCGGATAGATTTCTTAATTCTCATTCACACCATCTTTTGTATCACAAAGGGATGTTATCTTCGGTTTCATTGATAAAATAGTTAAATTATCTCCTCGTTTTCACGAAAAAAATTTGATTGATATTATTAATATTTTTAAAAATAATAGTTATCCTCTTCCTTTAATTTTTTTCAACAATTGAAAAAAGATTAAAATATCACACACAATAATATAGAACAATAATACAAAACATAATATCTATGTTAAAGAGAAATTTTAAGAGAATTTAAGAGAAACTTTACAGTTCTATATATAAAATCTATCTCTGAAAGTTTTTTAGCACATAAATGTAATTATAAACTATCATATTCAATCTCAAATACGTGGGTCGTTTGATAAGTTTGGTAAATTTCCATGAAATGACGCGACATCTCGAAAGATCCACTCTTCGAACCCCTTCAGGCCAATTTCAGCCAGAAAGGACGCATAGTTCACATTTGAAGTAGGCTATCTCAAAGTCTGCAAAATACTCATTGACGGCGACAATGACTTCCTCATTTGACGAGAATTTCTTCCCACCGAGCCAAGTTTTTAAGTTTGGGAACAGAAAGAAGTCACACGGGGCCAAATCCGGAGAATAGGGTGGATGAGGAATCATAGCCCAATTCGTAGTTTTGTCATTGCAACGGTCGACTTGTGGGATGGCGCGTTGTCTTGATGCAGAAGAGCACCTTTTTGCGTGCCAATTTCGCTTCAAATCAAAAAAGTTTCTTTCAAATTTCTTCAACCCACGACCGCGTCCGCGGTCACGCTTATATTCTATATTTTTCGGATCATCCTTGAGCGCTCCGCGCTGTCCGTCAGCGTACTGCTTATCGGACGAGGACAGCTTCCGCGCAACTTCTGAGGCCGTATTTCTTAAGTTTACAATTTATATTCGCTCAGGATCTTCTTTTATATTACTTATTTTAAAATATCTTGAAGTATGTTTAATAAATCAGTTTCGGCAATCACTTATTTAATCGTTTATATTTCTTGCACATTCGTGGCGCAATTGTCCCTTATGCAATTAGCACTCATTTAGCTAATCAAAATGTTGTATATAAAATTTTTTGTGATAATTGAAGCTAGTTATGTAAAACAAATCAAAAGAAAATTAAAAACAAGATTAAATGAATATATTTCGGACATTAATAAGAAGACTCGTTCTCTATCGGTAATTACTGACCATTGTATTAACTATAATCGTAATTTTAATTGAAAAGATGTAAAGATCTTAGACAAGGAACTGTCGTATAACAAAAAGATTAATCTCTGATTCATATAAAAAAACAAAAATTAAGATTGAACAAAACGACATTGAATCACCTAATTCTTATTCTCTACAGATTTTGCAGCTTTTTCCCCTTCCAATCTCATGCCTTCTCTCAACAAGACAAGCAACAGAATGTCGCTCACACTCCATAATATAATACAAGTAATTTTTGGTTCAATTTTAACTTTGATCGCATTTACTTCTTGTGAATTAATTTGACTTATTGTTTATACTACTACTGTTTATAACTACTAGTTTATATTCTTGTTATATTCTTGTTCGCATTTGAGGTACATATATATACAATAATTTTATTTATTAAAACACACTTTAATATAATTGTCTATTAAATTATGGATTATATATACTAATATAATAATTTTGAATATAAGATCATTGTTAATTTCTATAATCTATGGTATTGATTTGATAACAGAATATGTGCTGATATATTTTTATTAAATGACTTAACATGTTTAAATAATTTTATCATTATGGATTAATTGCGACCAATATAATGGAAGAATGTAACTGAGAATATTACAAGACTGAAAGCATTACATTATTGCGACAAAAGATAGATATGAAGGAATACGAGTACTATCAACACTTTGCATAACTATAATCTGTAGATAAGATATTTGTATCTAACTGTTTTATTAATTTTGTTAAATTTGCATTCTCTACATGTATACACTGAGGATGACCTAATAATAAGATCGAAACGTTTGTTCTAAGAATTTATATTAGTAATATTGGGTATGGGAAAAAGTTCGTGGCGTTTTTCCTACTAGATGGCATTAAATGCTCAGCAGTCGGCAACTACTAATCGCATCGGCAACACTAGACATGCGTTTAAAAAGTGACATTTTAATCTTTCTTTTGAGCCGAAAAAGATTGAAATCGGAATGAAGTGGATCAAAAGTTTTATTTTGAAAATGGAAATAAATAAAGAAAAAATTCGCTACATTTTGCAGTATCACTACGATAAAGGCAAGAATGTTGCACAGGTTTGTGAAAAAATTTGCGCTATTTACGGTGAAGATATTCAAAATCAACAGCACAGAAATGGTTCGCTTGCTTTCGTGCTGGAAATTTCGATGTGAAAGATGAACCTCGCTCCGATCGATCAATCACTGAAAAGTCCGAAATCATGGTAAAAATCGAGCGTGATAAGCATGTGAGCACTGTGGAGACTGCCAGGGAACTAGGCATCGACCACAAAACAGTTTTAAATCATTTACACAAAGCTGGATACAAAAAGAAGTTCGATGTTTGGGTTCCTCACGAGTTGAGTGTTAGAAACATGATGGATCGAATTAACATTTGTGCTACTGAAACGGAATGAAATTGAGCCATTTCTGAACAGAATAATAACTGGTGATGAAAAATGGATCACCTATGACAATCCAACTAGAAAAAGATCGTGGATAAAGAAAGGAAAGAAGGCGCAAGTAATCGCAAAACTTGGATTGACGAGGAAGAAAGTGATGTTGTGTGTGGTGGGACTGGAAGGGAATCGTTTACTATGAGCTATTATCGTCCAATCAAACAATTAATTCCGAACTCTACTGTGAATAACTGCAGAGATTACAACAAGCAATTGAGAAGAAGCGGTCAGAATTAATCAATAGGAGAGATGTCGTTTTCACGACAACACTCGACTACACACATCTTTGATGATTCGGCAAAAATTGCGAGCTTGGCTGGGAAGTTTTAATGCATCCATATAGTCCTGATATAGCACCCTCAGATCATTTGTTTAGGTCTCTGCATGCACTCTCTTAATGATGTAAAGCTAACTTCAAAAGAGGCCTGTGAAAATCACTTGAAGCAGTTTTTCGATCAGAAACCACAGAAGTTCTATCGCGATGGAATTATGGTTCTGCCCCAAAAATAGCAAAATATAATATTATAGAAAATAATGGAGCATATCTGATTTAAATAAATTGATTTCAATACTCTAAGAAAAACACTTTAATTTTACTAAAAATCGCCACGAACTTTTTCCCATACCCAATACATAAAAATATGGCGGGTAGCCTCTTCTTGTTATTTATTGTTTATTGAATCATTATAAGATTATTGAACCATTATAAGATTAATTTTATTTAATTAAATTTAAATTAAGAATATATGTTGTATTCATAACATCTAACTTTGACCGATTATTGTTCTCCATATTTATGTTATCATTTACACGATCGTATTCTTAAGTTAACTTTTTAACTAACAAGGAGAGACTTACGTATGTATTTTATGGATTGTGATCAACTTTTTGTAATTATTCTGGGACACCAAAAAATAATTCCTGTAAAATAAATTGCACTTCTGTATATTTTTCAAGAAAATTTTCAAAAAAAATGATTTTAATCCGGAAAAAATATTATATATGGACATATTTTATAAATAGGTAGATTTATTTATTAGCAACTTCTCTCAGGGTTGCGCTCTTTTGTAACTTACAATTGCATTACATAAAAATCTTAACCTATTCTTAACCTAAGTCTTACATACTAATTCTTAGATATTAACTTCTTAGATACTAACTTAATTCCTATGCTCTCTCTCTCTCCCTCCCTCCCACTTTCTCTCTCTGGAACTTCCGTTTTTTATTGCCTGTTTTTTCTTTTTTTTTCTTCCCCCTCTCTTCGCTTCGCGTCAGACATTCTCTTCTCCCCCCCCCTCAATCCTAATCTCCTTTCCTTTTCATTCCTCCATGCCTGTTCTTATTCCCTCCCTCTCTCCCTTTTCTCCTTCTTTCTCCTTTCCCCTTCCTCCTTTCTACTCAATCTCCTTTTATTTCCTTCCTCTTCCTCTCTCCCATCTTCTCTGTTTCCCCTATCTCCTTTCCTTCTTTCCCCTTCCACCCTTCTCATCCATTCTTCTCTTCTACTCTCTTTCCCTAACTCGTCCTACCATTACCTACAGCTCTCTGATTCCATCCTCCAGTCTCTACATCTCTCCCATGTATACTTCCTCTCTTTCTCTCTCTCTATATAATCTACATACTTTCTTATTCTCTTCCTCTCAGTATATGCCTCATTTCATTCTCTAATCTATATTTTATTATTCTTCTCCACCTGCTTTCCTCCCATCCTTTTTCAAATATTTCGGGATCCTTTCTGTCCTAATTGCCTCATACCAACTTATATCTGAAATCCCTTATTCTCCATCTTCTTTTCTTCCGCTGTTTCTCTCTATCTTTCTTTAATCCCAAATCACATATCCCCTTCCTCTCTTCTCCTCTCTATTTCTCTTACATCCTACTCCCTGTTCTCAAAGAAGTGTTTTCTGTTCTTTCTCCTTCCCAGTCTGAGCTTATTCTGCCCTCTCTGCTTCTCACTCTTATTTCCCTCCAACATATTCTCGTCAACTTCCCTTTCCCCTCTCCAACCTTTGTTCAAAATTCTTTCCTCTGTTCTTTCTCGTAACTTCTTCCTTTTAGTTTCCTCCCTGATTAAATAACCTGGCGTCTTACAGTCCAATCCGAAAATCTATCTTAAATATCTTTCTTCTAGTCTTTCTATTTTATCTCTTTCTTTTCACTCCCATACTTCCATCCTATAGCTTATTATATCAACTTATTATATCAAATAATCAAATTCTTCTACTTCAGTCCTTATTTTATATCCAAATTTTCTCTTTCCAATTTTTCATATCTCTTCTAGTATCATGGTCGCCTTCCTTGTTCTTTCTTTAACCTGTGCTTCCTGATATCATGCATGAACCTGACGTTATGTGTAAAGCCAATCTAATATCATGAAGAGGTTGTATAGGTCTTTAGGCTAAAATAGTAAAGCATGTGATTTAGATGGAATAACAACTGAAACCATAAAAGCTACTGGAGACTTGGGAATACGAATATGTCTGAATATATGCCATAAAATCTGACAATCTCAGTGACCGGAAGAATGAATAGAATCTATATTCCTCCACTTCACAAAAAGGGCTCTAAAAAGAAATGTGAAAATTGTAGACTTATAGCCTTAATGTCGCATGCAAGTAAGATTACTGCTGCACATACTTTATGCGAGAATCAGATCTTTCCTGGACGATCAAATACCCCCAAAACAAGCTGGTTTTATAAAGAGTAATAGTTCATGAACAGATTCTTAATATGAGACAGCATTGAGAAGGAAATTCAACATACAGATCTATCTGTGCTTCGTGGATTATTAGAAGACATTTAACACTTTCAAATGGCTCCATCTTTGGAGGATCCTGGATGAGATCGAAATACCCCAGCATCTGGTAGCTCTTCTTAAGTTTCTATATGAGAATAACATGCAAATAAAGAACAGGAAATCCATTTCCATGATATTAGGTGTAAAACTTTGCTTCTGCCGTTTTTTTTCGAAATTCGAGGCTTTATTGTAAAAAATTGATTATACATTTATGATTCAAAGTATTGTCCATCGCTGGCCACTACTTTCTCCCATCTTTCGGGTAGCGTACGAATCCCGCGTCGAAAAAACTGGTCATCTTTTGAGGTTATCCACGAATCGATTCAATTTTTTTACTTCTTCATAAGACCGGAAGTGCTGATCAGCCAGGCCGTGTGCCATTGATCGAAACAAGTGATAGTCAGAAGGAGCAACGTCTGGAGAATACGGCGGGTGGGGTAGGACTTCCCATTTCAACGTTTCTAAGGATGTCTTGATTATTTTCGCAACATGGAGTCGAGCATTGTCATGCTGCAAAATCACTTTATCGTGTCTCTCGTATTGCGGCCGTTTGTCTTCCAATGCTCGACTCAAACGCATTAATTGCGTTCGATACCGATCGCTTGTGATTGTTTCAGTCGGTTTTAACAGTTCATAATACACTACGCCGAGCTGGTCCCACCAAATACAGCATAATCTTGGACGTCAAAATCACCGTTCTTGAAGCGTTGAAACCACTCACGACACGTTCTTTCACTAATAGCGGCCTCACCATAAGTATTTGAGAGCATTCGATGAGCCTCAGCCGCAGATTTCTTCATATTGAAGCAAAAAATTAAAACCTCCCGCAAATGAGAATTTGGCTCGTAAACTGACATTTTCAATTGAGAATAACTTTATGATGCAGACACAAATCGACTAATGTTTCTATGGGGTTATGTTGACAGATGCCCAAGTTTATTGTATGACGTCTATGATCTATTTATTTCGACCACCACTTACCGCTAAAGCCATCTATAGGAAAACGGCGGAAGCAAAGTTGTACACCTAATATAAGGTTGGTCAGGGATGTATTCTTTCACTTATACTTTTCAACATTTATGGCGAACGCCATGAGACATGCTTTAGATGACTGGGATGGAGGATTCTCCGTGGGAAGCTATAAAATTAGCAATTTGAGATATGCTGATGACACCACGTTGATTGCTATCTGAAAGGAAGAATTGATAGAGCTCATGAATAAGTCGAGACTCCCAGCTGAGAGATAAAACTAGAACTGAATCATCAGAAGACCAAAGTTATGATCACATAGGAAAAACAACCAATCAGCCATTAGGTGAATCACTGGATGTGAGGTTGTTCTGAGATTTGTATATCTTGATGCGGTCTTGTGATGATGCGGTCCAGTGAGAAGATACGTAGACGGATTGAAATTTCTAAAGGAGTTATGTCCCGGCTCAAGAATATGGATACTAAGACCAAGAAAATTATTTTCTTAAAATTATTGATATAATCTCTCGTATTTTCCATATTTATGTACGGAGTAGAGACGTGGACAGTCTTGAAAAGAGATTGGGACGTATTAAAGCCTTCGAGATATGGTGCTGGAGTTTTTTTGAGAATCTCATGGACGGCCAAACGAACGAATGTTTTAATTCTAAATGAGTTGGAGAACCCGATTGGTCTCGAACCGTATCCTTTGGTCACTTAATTCGATGGGAAGGTGGACTCGAGAATATGATCCTTGGGAGACGTTCGCGAGGGATGTCACCATCGAGATGGATAGACCAGGTGAAGGCATTAACTGATGACTCCTTAAGCCCTCTGTACACAATCAGGAATACTGTTATTAACGAATGCTGACAGTATTATTGATCGTATATGGCTAATATTGATGGATTGACGTAAAATACTGACGATTTGGATTTCTGGTTCTCAAACATCAGTATCGCGTGTGGTGGGGATATTGACAATAATACTCAATATATGAAGAAGGCACGTTAGTATTTTTGTCAGTCTAAACATGAACGAAATTATGGGAGACGAAGCAACTGTAGGTAACCTCACACAATGGCACTGAAGAAGTGACAGAAGTCCAAACAGAAATATTAGACACTACTCGAAATGATCTATTAAAACAGTTTATTAAAACTTATAACTGAAGAAGTGACAGAAGTCCAAACAGAAACATTAGATACTACTTGAAATGATCTATTAAAACAGTCTATTAAAACTTATGAAACTTTATCGAAATTATGGGATTCTAGTAATCCTTTATACATAAATAAAAATAAGTGGCAATTTGGCATTGGACAAATTGCTTATTATTTTCACTAAAATGAAGTCAAATGTAACACGCGATGATGTGAGGAAGAAAATTAATTCTCTGAGATCGAACTATCGCAAAGAGTTAAAGAAAATACTGTCATCCAAACGTTCAGGAACAGGTATAAATGATGTAGAAACCATCATCATCGGTATTTCATGCAATCAAATTTTTAAATAAAACAGAAGTTCCTGTTCCTTTAAACTTGCCAGAGAACTTACAAAAGGTTAATATTTATTTTGTTCATAATGGACATGTACATGTATTATGTCAATCTTAACTTAGTGTATATATTTACTGTAATCTGTGTAGTCACTATATATGTATTACTATATATAAATGTATATATTGATTAATAAGGGTATATATTTACTAAAGTTAACACTTTGATTGTGACATACATATATAAGTAATAAACACTAGTGTCACGTTTTTCTATTTTCTATTTCTATTTTTTAAATAATTTAAAATATTAGTAAAAATGATATATGTAAGATTGGTTCGTTTAAGAAATTACAAAATATAAATAGGCATTCAAAAAATGCTATAATTTTTTCAAAAATTTGTAATTATTTTAAAGTAGAGTGCAGTAAGTCAAAAATTGTGTCATTAAAGATTAATAGTATTATTAAATTATTATTAAAGATAATATATTATA
>NW_017259392.1:815001-816008 GCF_001594045.1 Atta colombica
TATATATAAAAGATATGTATCTTTTCTTATGATTGTTACTAAATGTATAATTGTTATTTACAATTAATAATATAAAAACATTTCCATTAAATTCATATTGTCTTTATTTTAGTTTAAAAAATACAAATAGTTGTAAAATATTTTATTTTAAATCTTACCCTCATTATTATAATATCTACAAAAGCTATCTCTCACATTTTTAACATTTTTATATAAAGATATATTTCTATCTTTAATGTATCTTGTAATGGCAAAAAAGAAGATTCAGTTATATTAAATGATATGGGAAAAAGTTCGTTTTTCCCGTTAGATGTAATGGGAAAAACGCCACGAACTTTTTCCTATATCTAATATTTGTTTAATTATTTAAGGATGAATATGTTAAGGATGTTTGTTGAAAATTATATGTAAATAACAACAAGCCATTATTATTATGATAACTTTTTTTGGCTCAAGATGTATAGGTCTTTGAAATATTTTAAATCTGTTTGCTAATATGCCAAGACTATCTATTGCAGCCGATCGAGCACGAGATAATCTATAATTAAAATATCATTGTTCATTGTTACATTTTTGCTGACAATAAGACTTCATTAAATATTTATTCAATGTGAATGCTTCATCAGTTACAAAAATGGGTACTTTTCTGTACTATTCGGTGTAGAAGGTGGCAAATTTAAAGCATTTTATAAGAAAGGTTCTCCAAATTTAGAATAAAAAAATACACCTCCATCAGATATTCGATCATTAATACCAATGTCAATCATAATAAATTCTCTGTTAGCATTAACTATTAATTAAAAAAATGATATTATATTATAAAATCCTTTATAATTAAAGTACGTGTAGATTCCGAATTTGAAGGTTTTATTATACTTGCCGTGCTTGCCGTCTATAGCTAGTTCCAAAATTCATATTTTCTTCCAAAATCATATGCAATATTTTTCCAATTTTCGCTTGTTGAAGAAAACTGTAAAATCAGAAAAAATTATTATATATAATTATTA
>NW_017259392.1:816074-824118 GCF_001594045.1 Atta colombica
AATAAAATTAATAAAATTAATAAAAATAGATATAGAGTAAAACCAGAATTTATCTTTTCAAGGATTTAAGGAATTAAAAAGTACAAAAAATCATATTTATAATAAATTGAAGATAAAGATTATGCATTTCGTGTTTCCTTCGTGTCCAGATCCATTCTTGAAATGCTAATGTTTCGTGAATCTTGAAGTCCACTTCATTAGAGCGAGGAGCAGTCTGATACTGAATTGTTCCTTCGGGCAGTTCCTTTTATATTACGCTACTTGATGGAGTAGGAGGAAAAGAAGAAAATTGAGGGTGGGGGGGAAGATGGAGGAAATTGGTCGGTCTTCAATAATCAGAAGAATATTATAATTGAAGATAATTATAGAAATAATTTATATAATTTATATTACATTATTATACTTTTATTATTACATTGTTATTATAGTATTATTATTTCATTATTAGTAGTCGTAATATTTTATTGTTAAAAATCTAAAGATATGTAGATTAAATAAAAGTATTTTTTTTTAAGAACATGCAATAAGATACACAGAAAGAAACAGACTTGGAAAGAGACATTACTATCAGTGAAATCTACGTCATTAATTCACCAACCAATCTTGAAGAAGAAGAAAATCGAGAGATCTGTTGCTTTTGTAAAAAAATATAATAGCTTTCACATATTTTTTTTTTAAATAACAAAATAATATAATTATTAATAGTATTGGGAGTACAAATTAGTTCGGTCCGTTTCCTTAAAGATGGCTCCAGCTGTTGTGAATGGTTCATAGTGACAGCTGATTTTAGCAGTTTCAAAGAGGTTAAACATTTGCTAATAATATTCAGTTTATATCGCTTTGAGTTTCATACAAAAATCTTGATTTTTTTACTGTGTTTGAAATGTCGAATTTTGTGTTAATCAAGTAACTTTTGCGAGAGGTTTTGATTTTCTGCTTTAATTGGAAGAAAAATGCGGCTAAAACCCATCGAATGCTTGTCGAAATTTATGGTGACACTGCTCCAATTGATAAATCATGTAGGGAATGGTTTCGTTGAAGATAAGCCTCGCTCTGGACAGGCCAAAAAAAATTCGAAGACAAAAAATTAGAGGCATTATTCGAAGAAGATCAGAGTCAAACGCAAGAGGAGCTTGCAGAATCATTAGATGTAACTCAACAAGCCGTTTCTGTACAATTGAGAGCCATGGGAATGATTCAAAAACAAATAAATTAGGTGCTTTATGAACTGAAACCGAGACGTTAAAAGGCGATTTTTCACTTGCGAACAGCTGATTCAAAGACAACAGAGAAAAGGTTTTTTGTATCGAATTGTGACTAGAGATGAGAAGTGGATATTCTACGACAACTCCAAGAAGAAACAATACTATGCTAAGCCCGGTTAATCATTGCCTTCGACCTCAACATTACGGCCGAACATTCATGATTCGAACATTCATGCTCTATATCCGGTGGGACCAAAAGAGTCTTGTTACTATGAGCTGCTGAAATCTGGCGATTCCATTACGGGCGATCGGTATCGGCTACAATTGATTCGTTTGAGCCATGCATTGCGAGAAAAACGGCCGGAATACGAGCAAAAACATGATAAAGTTATTCTTCATGACAACGCTCGGCCTCATGTCGCTAAAATCGTAAAAAAATATTTGGAAACGCTCAAATGGAATGAATTTTACCGCACCCGCCGTATTCTCCGGACATTGCTCCTTTTGGATTACTGGTTGTTTCAAAGGATGCAGCAAGTCACCGGTTCACTTCTTTCGCAGAAATCGAAAATTAGCTCCAAAATTGGATCGCTTCCAAAGACGAGTCATTTTTTCGAGATGGAATTCGAAAATTGCCTGAGAGTTGGGAAAAAGTAGTAAGCAGCGATGGACAATAATTCATCTGTTCATTCATTTTGTTTTGAAATAAATGCATTTTTGAACACAAAAAAACGGACCGAACTAATTTGTACTCCCAATATTATTTTATGTTTTACCTTCATATAATCCTGTAGTATAAAAATCAATACTTCACATGTTTCCAGGACCGCTGAAGTAATAGATAATGGGACATTACAGCAGAAAACTTTAACTCTTCGAAGCTACTTTCAGTTGCCAGATATCACAATGTTTGACAATCTTTCTCTAACTGATAAACAGTTTCGCATATTCGTGTATTGTCTCAATAAATAGAACTTTACTATGTTTAATAATTCTTGAAACGTATCTTCACTCATTCGAAAATAATTTTTGAAATTCTTTGTACAGGCTAACCATATTTCATTTAATAAATTTAAATACGTATATATTGTTCCCGTTTCTTAATCCAATCTTTCATCCACTGTTTGCGTTTTGTTCTCTTTTTCGTCAGTAGTGCTAATATTATAGCAATACTTTTTACTTAAGATCCATGCCATATAATAATGTACGTCAAACCACGTAAAACTAAAGTGAAATAATATCAATAATACTGATCGTGTGCAACTAAGGTTGCAAAAATACTGATGCATCAGTAATACTGATCACGTGTACAGAGACTTTTAGAGAGACCAGAGCAATGGATAGAGAAGAATGACACCTCTCCGTAAAGAGATCATATTGCATATGAATCACAACGTCTCAGTCATGAGACAACCGATTTAGAGAGAAAGAGAATTATTAAAGACAAATAGAAAAACAATTGCAATGTCATTCTATTGTGTAGTGCCTGGTTGCAAAACAGGATATGAAGATGTAAAAAGGAATATGGAAAAGAAATTGAGTTCCTTTCGAATTATGCGTTCTTCTTTACCCTAAAGTTTCAGTCTCCAAAGATTCCAAAACGGAAAACCATTGTAACCACTGTAATCATGCAGACAAAATCGCCTTCATGGAAGAGTTAAGATACGTTTGTGATATTTTCTATGGCGCACTCATTATGCGCAAGACTACAAACTTCACAAGTGTTGCGAATGTCGAGAATCAAAACTTAACTCGGAACGCAAAATCGGCCCATGTTTTGAGGACTAGCTAAACTGAATGGAGTCTACTTAGTTTTCCTTCCTGCTTGTAAAGCATCCGACCAGATAGATATATATTGCATTTTGTAATAAGCTTTCAATAATAAATTCACCATGTTAGGAAAAAAAAAACAATCGCAGATTATATTGATAAGGCTTAATATTCCAATGAATCACTGATGTTTCTATAAACAAAATTTGTCTTTTGAACGTTTGCATTCTGTACACCGAAATTTATCCCAACTGGATTATGTACCTACAAATAATTTATAAAAAATTTTGTAATTGTGATATTTCATGTTAGTTATTTTTGTCATTTGAGTTTTAGTTACTAGAGCATGACGCTGTCTTCCTTCCCCAGCATGTTCATGATTATATATATTTCTTGCATATCGTTATATATTATAACATATTATAACGAACTTCTATTACTGCATGCGCTTTTTATATGAGCTTCTGTATTTAATAAATTGAGGACTAAGTACTCGAATCTCAATTCATCTCCAAATCCATTACAAATTAGCAATGAGGATCAGGGCAAAGAAGGAACTAGCGGTACTGAAGCATCAAGGCAAAAACAATTGAAGATTAGAAATGTCGAATGACAACGACAAGAAAAAAACTGGAATTGTATCAAGAATGTTTAGGAATATTTTGTTGCAAACCAGATATTAGAAAAAAGAAAAGTAGCAATGCTGATCACGTTAGTAGGACAGGAAGTTTACAAAATATCGAAAGACTTCTGTGATCCGATTTATATTATCAGAAGATAAATCATATAATGATTTATGTGAAATTTTAAAGAAGCAGTTCGCACCGAGAGTATCGGTATTCAAAGAAAAAATTGAATGTTACGAGCTGAGACAAACAGAGGAGTCAGTAAATAAGTGGTTTGCGCGAATCAAAAGCTAGTAGCTGCATCCTAACAGCACAAAGTTGACTCTAAGTTGACTCTGAATCGATATACTATAGCTTTTAGATGTCTGAAAAATGGACGTAAGTCAACTTTAGATGATTTGGAGACATCTCTAAGTCATACAATGTCCCACTTTAAAGACGACTGTAAGTCTTTAAGTCAACTATTCTAGACTGTGATTCGATTCATGCCCACAATACTCGTGAACAGCATTCATCCTTGTTATTAATTATAGTTAAACAACAAGGCCAAAATGATTCCATATTTAAGCTTTAGCATAAATCGCACTAGACGATATTGGAAGAACGTCTGTGCAAAATCGACTTAAAGGCCTGACTTAGCAAAGTCAACTTGCAGTCGATATCTCGACGTTTGCGCTGTTAGGATAGGTTTGGTAGATGACACTATTAGAAACAGATTCGTAGCGAGATTAAGAAAAATTTGAGATAGAGTATATGAAGAAGAGCATACAGCTACTTTACAATCCATTTTAGAAGTAGCTAGGAAGAACGAAACAGTTTTGGCATCGTCATCGAAGACCAGCAGATGTTCACAGTTTGAAGACGGGAAAAGTCAAACCGACTCAGCAAAAAACAGCAAAAAAGAAGAAGAAAAGAACTAAAACACGAAGTCATCATCAAGAGTCCTAGGATGAGCTAAAATGCGTACACTGTGGAGTACGAAGCATATTTTTGTAAATATAGAACTTACAAATGTAAGATATACAGTAAAGAAGGTCATTTGACTAAAATATGTAGAAATAAAAATGCGGTGTCCAACACAAATTATTTAGAGTCAGAAAAAAAAAGAAGAAGAGATTGTAGACATGTACAGTTTGAGTAGTGCAGCGGCAAGTGAAGAGCCTTTAATTGTTAAAATAGAAGAAGGTCAGCTGGTAGATATGAACACTGGAGCAGATAAATCGATTATGGAAAAGTTTTTTAAAGAAAATTTAGTCATTGTAAATTAGAAAGTACGAGGGTGACTAAAAATATATAATGGAGATATTATAGTGCCAGAAAGAAACAAATTTAAAATTAATATTAAATATAACGGAATGATAGTTAAAAGTCTGTTAATTATAGTTAAAAGAGATAACAGAATGTTAATGGGGAATGTTAATGGATTAATAGAGCTTTAATAAGATTATTAAAAAATAATATTACATCCTTTCATTGTATAAAAGAAAGTAATAATTTAGAAGAGCTACTGCAAGATTATAAAGAGTTATTTGATGATCAGTTAGGCAAATATAAATTTGAAAAGGTAGATTTAAAAGTAATTAAAGAAGTTAAACCAATTTTTGTCAAAGCCGAGGCCAATATCTTTAACTTTTAGATGAAGTAAGTGAACAATTAGATGAATTAGAAAGAAAAAGAGTAATAGAATTAACTGACACGTCACCCTTAATACCAATTGTTAAGAAGGACGGGAATTTGCACGAACTATAAAATTACAGTTAATAAATATATTTAGAAGATGTTATCCTTTACCGCGGATAGAAGAGGTGTTTGCAGTTTTAAGCGGTGGAGAGTCTTTTACTAAATTAGATTTAATGGCAGCATATAATCAATTAAAAGCTTCAGAAGAAACCAGTAAATTCTTAGCATAGAATACACATAAGAGTATATATTTGCTCAAAAGGTTACCTTTTGGAACCAAACCGGCATGCGCGATTTTTCAAAGAACGATGAGAAAAGTTCTGCAGGGTATGAAAAATGTAATCAATTTTATCGATGATATTGTAATTACGGATGCAAATAAGGAACATTTAAAAAATTTAAAAGAAGTGTTTAAATGCATTTCGAAAACAGAGTTTAAGATTAACATTAAGAAATTAATATTTTTCCTGAAATTAAATATCTTGAACATATTATTAACAAGGATAGATTATATAAATCCAGAAAAGGTAGCAATGTTAGAAATACCTAAACCTAAGAATATGTCAAAAGACTTTTATCATTAACCTGTTACGGTAAGTAAAATTCATCACAGATATTAGCACTCTTATATGAACTCCAGCGCAATAACACATTTAAACGACAGTGTAACGAAGCCTTTAAAAAGAAAAAAGAGTTAGCATCGAAAAGTAATGTTAATACATTTTAACAAAAATTTTAACAAAAATTAAAATTAGTCTGTGATGCATCTAAGATTGGCATTGGAGCCATTACATGTTTTATCTGATACGGAAAATCCTTTCTTTTGCTTCTAAAGTCATAAATCAGAAAAAAATTATTATTAATACACAAAGAAGTATTGGGCGGTTTGCAATTTCCATCAATAATAAATAATGAATTTATTTTATGTTCTGATCATAAACCTTTAGTAACATTATTCGGAAAACACAAAGGCATTCCGCAAATGGCAGTGGGTAGGCTGCAAAGATGGGTTTTATTTTTAAGGATTTCAGTATAAGTTTGAACACATCAGGGACATTAAAAATGAAGTACGGATGGCTTGGCCAGATTGCCAAGAAACAAATGAAAAGGCTAAAAATGAGGACTACTTTTATTTTATTACATCGGAACGCACACCTATATATATATATGCAGCATAAATTAGAAAAGAATTGCGAAAAGATAAAATGCTAAGTAAAATATATTTGTGTGTAAGAGAAGGATATCAGTAAAAAAATGAAGATTAAAGTCAGTAGAAGAAGTAAAAATCTACGCAAGTAAAGCAAATGAAATCAGTATTGAAAATGGTATTCTTATGTAGGGATACAGAATAATTGTTACAAGCAGCTTAAAAAAGCATTGTTGAGAGATTCACGGAGCGCATTTAAGAATGATTAAAATGAAAGCAATAGCAAGGCAGTATTTTTGGTGGCCTAAAATTGATAACGACATAGAAAATTATGTTAGAAATTGTGAAACTCGTAGAGTTGTAGCTAGGAATCCTAAGAAGTCACCATTAATTAAGTTTCAGGAAACGGAAATTCCGTTTGATAGAGTCCACATTGATTTTAGTAGACCTTTTAAAGGCAAACGTATTTAATTCTGGTGGATGCATTTATTAAATGGCCAGAGGTATTCGAAATGTCTAATATGAGTACGGATTGTACTATTGAAAAATTAAGGGAATGTTTTGCATTATGTTATAATTATTCTACATATAATTTTTTTCAGATAATGGTAGGCAATTTGTGTCTGAAGAATTTGAAAATTTTTGTAAAAACAATGATATTAGTAAAAACTTCTGCTCCGTATCATCAACTACGGGTTGGCGGAAAACGCAGTAGATTGTTTTAAGGGAGGAGGATTATTACGGGCACTTGCGGATAAGCGTAATTCGGAATCAAGCATGACTACGTTAATGGATAGATATTTGGCTTCATATAAAAATGCGCCGCATACTAGTGTAGAAGAAAGCCAAAAGAAAGTGAAACTTATGTTTGGACGAGAATTAAGAATTAGATTAAATTAAGTGATCAGGAAAGAGATAAGGTTAGGATTAAGCAAGTGCAATATTTTAAAGGGAATAGACAAGTTTGGATAGAATCAGGAGACATAGTTTATGTTAAAGATTACAAGATTCTTACTAAGCCTACATGGCGCAGGGCTGTTGTAAAAAAAAGTTAGGTAGTAGAACATATTTATGCGAGATCTTAGACTCTGAAAAGTTAGTTTGGGAAAGACATATCGGGCAGATCGTTATCGTTAAAGCAGAAAAATTTTGTAAAGAAGAGGAAATATGAATCAAGATAGTAAAGTGTCCGAGTCAAAGAGTTTAGAAGCAAGCCAGGAAAAAAAGAAAGATTCAAAATTGTTAAAAATTAATGAAGAAATTAAGGCGAATGTTAACGGTAGATCTAAAAGAAAAATCAAACAGATTCAAAAGCTTAATTTATAGCGTCTTTGCCGGGGAGGAAATGTGATATTTCCTCCCCGGCAAAGACGCTATAAATTTCATGTTAGTTATCTTTATCATTTAAGTTTTAGTTACTAGAGCGTGGCGCTCTCTTCCTTTCCCACATTCATGGTTATATATATTCCTTGCTTATTATTATATATTATAACGAACTTCTAGCACTACGCGCATTTTTGTATGAACTTCTGTATTTAATAAATTGAGTACTAAATATTCGGATTTTGATTTATCTCTGAATTCATTACAGTAATCATTTTTGTTTTTAGAAGCTT